>NW_011368463.1:0-26273 GCF_000735185.1 Notothenia coriiceps | reverse complement strand
GGACATAAACTCCGTAATAAATGTAGTCTACATTTCATAAGAGGTGTAAAACCTGAGAGCATTTTAAATCGCATTTGAACTAAATGCTTATATTTATTAGTTATTATTAGATTTATTGTGTGAACGAGGCGATATAGAAAAGGTTAAGCTGTCATTATTAGGCTGTTATGTACTGTTGGAGTGGTAAGCAGGCCTATTGTTTTTGGATATTTGTGGAGTTAGGTGGTCCGTGAGTGTTTTTTTATTGGTTAAGTGGTCCTTGGTATGAAAAAGTTTGAGAAACACTGCGCTAGTGTTTTGTCAACGGGGGGGAGCTTCGCTGCGGGGAAATTATACAGATGGCCAGTCCGCCCCTGAAAAATGTCTATGCACACGTTATTATTAATAAAAATAATTAAATGTTTGTAAATTTCCATTTTTCTTTTGTAATCATCTCGCGACCCCCACTTTGGGAACCCCTGGTCTAGATCAGAAAGAGGCAGCTGTATGTATCAGATGCATTTGAAAAAGGGGGTGGGGGGGCAGTTTGAGGGTCAGGTTCTGGTGTTTGATTAAGACATGTTGTTGTGGCCTGGCCGGTGGAGATTGGCTCTTATAACGGGTCAGGTGGGGGCAGTTATGAAATAGCCCCTACCTGTGCATAACAAGGCTTTGAGCGTTAACACATCAGAACTGGCATATTTCACTATGTTCGGTATAATAAAAAAACTGTCTAATCATTTTGTTAATAATTTTAATTTAATAATCGACAACCTCGACTGCCCATTCTTCAGACTGTCATCCTTTAAGTATAATATAATTCAGTTAGAAATAATTTAACAACATACAAGTAGCTTTGTATGTTTATTTATAAATAATTTAACTGCTAGTTTCATATGACTAATGTGGTTAATCTAGAGAAAACACACCCCCTCCTGACAGTTTCTCATCTGTTTGTTTTCCTATATCTTAGGACATGCAGTTCAGGTTATGTAAATAGTTAGCTAGCCTTAAGGCAGACAAACTGATAGTGACACTGACAAGAACATCTAAAAGTTGTTTATGTGAACTAGGTTGCTGTGCCCTGAGATAGAGAGCTTACCTTAAAACAGATTCAACATCTTTTCTGGTAGAGAAAATGCATATATTTTCCTCTCACCTTCTCCCCTTGTAATGCAGGCACAGAATCTCGTAAACCAGAAAAGCTGTCTTTAATGTGGTCCCTGCGTTTGCGCTCCAGCGCGTTGTGATGGGCTCGCTTGTCTGCCTACAAATGGAGAGGCAGTGTACACTCAGAACGCAGCTCAAATACTCAAAAACTCATAAGATAATACCAAGGAAGTCATTCCCATGTGAGTTTGGACATAGAAGAAAGACAGAGCTATTCAAAAATGTCAATATACAAATGTATGAATGAATGAATGAATAGTGGTACAAAACGTGTTATGTGTTCTTACACTCATCATACAGCAGGGACCTGTGGTGTGAGCATATTGTTCACAGGGAGGGAATGTGTTTACAGAACGTTAACTAAATACAGTGGGGCAAAAAAGTATTTAGTCAGCCACCAATTGTGCAAGTTCTCCCAATTAAAAAGATGAGAGAGGCCTGTAATTTTCATCCTAGGTACACTTCAACTATGAGAGACAGAATGGGGGGAAAGAATCCAGGAAATCACATTGCAGGATTTTTAATGAATTCATTGGTAAATTCCTCAGTAAAATAACTATTTGGTCATCTACAAACAAACAAGATTTCTGGCTCTCACAGACCTGTAACTTCTTCTTTAAGAGCCTCCTCTATCCTCCACTTGTTAACTGTATTAATGGCACTTGTTTGAACTTGTTATCAGTATAAAAGACACCTGTCCACAACCTCAAACAGTCACACTCCAAACTCCACTATGGCCAAGACCAAAGAGCTGTCAAAGGACACCAGAAACAAAATTGTAGACCTGCACCAGGCTGGGAAGACTGAATCTGCAATAGGTAAGCAACTTGGTGTGAAGAAATCAACTGTGGGAGCAATTATTAGGAAATGGAAGACATACAAGACCACTGATAATCTCCCTCGATCTGGGGCTCCACGCAAGATCTCACCCCGTGGGGTCAAAATGATCACAAGAACGGTGAGCAAAATCCCAGAACCACACATTTCAAGGTCCTGGAGTGGCCTAGCCAGTCTCCAGATCTCAACCCCATAGAAAATCTTTGGAGGGAGTTGAAAGTCTGTGTTGCCCAGCGACAGCCCCAAAACATCACTGCTCTAGAGGAGATCTGCATGTAGGAATGGGCCAAAATACCAGCAACAGTGTGTGAAAACCTTGTGAAGACTTACAGAAAACGTTTGACCTCTGTCATTGCCAACAAAGGGTATATAACAAAGTATTTAGATTAACTTTTGTTATTGACCAAATACTTATTTTCCACCATAATTTGCAAATAAAGTCTTTAAAAATCCTACAATGTGATTTTCTGGATTATTTTTTCTCATTTTGTCTCTCATAGTTGAGGTATACCTAGGATGAAAATTACAGGCCTCTCATCTTTTTAAGTGAGAGAACCTGCACAATTGGTGGCTGACTAAATACTTTTTTGCCCCACTGTATGTGGCATTGTTAAAAGGTTGGAACAGCATACATAGGTCAGTTTTGTCTACCAAATGTCCTTCACGAGAACTAGATTTTAACTCCAACGTCTACCTTCTCCCCGCTGTTTCAAAAGGACTGAACAGAACCAATAGAAGCAGGTAAATGCAGCCTTAAGAGCAATATCTTCCAGAGAAAGTCATAAAATGCTTGCTTTTTTGGTGGAGGGGTTTAACTTACCTGATGGCTTTTTTGGCAATAGCTTTATAACTTGGCATAGATTTGTGTATCTTGTATTTGTGTATCTTGCACCTTGAATGTAAGGAACAATTTTCAAAAGTGAAATACAATAAAATGTATATTATTAGGAAGAAACACCATATATATTTAAATGTACATGTGTAGCTGCATGCATGTCATTCATAAGCGCTGCCAATGATTGTGTAAGCATAACGTGATCAAATGACCTCTCTTACAGTAAGTTCTGCACTGAGCAACACTAAAACCATATCTTTATTCGTATCAAGGATTAATCTATAAACGTGGGCTTAACAGCATGTTATGTATAGTGTGGCTTTAAGAGGATCCCAAGCTGGAGATCACAGCTTAATCAAAGGGGGGAGGGGAATCCATGGCTGTGAGAAATATGTGACCAGATCGAGAATCTGACACAAAATCATATGCATACTCAATTGAAACCCTATGGCACCTTTATATGCAATTTAAAAGCAGCTGTTTGTAAACCAAGGGGCATTTAACTCAGCATGTACATTGTACAGTATGTGTTATGTTGCATTTGGCAAGTATGCTTCAAATGCAGCTTTAAATAATGCAGCAGTGCTTAATTCTCGCATTAGGAAAACACATTTTAAAAAGGCCCAGATATGAGCAGGAACAGAACAGGTGAACTTGGCATGTTGCTAATCGACAACACACGAAAACATCAACACTGTCTCTGGGGTTCTTCTCGCACAACCGCAGTTTGGGGTGTGTTGCGCCTGTATTCATGCAGTTACGCCGTGGTTGCTTGGAACGGCCATGATGGACGTTTAAAGACTCGCTGAAAACCTTGAAAGTTACGCTAAATACAATAAACACTCAATTTCCACATCCCTAATTCAACGGTATGGGAGGAAAAAATTACATTTAAATATAAATCCACTTCAAAAGTAGTTACGTATTGAATGGCATGGGGAACGTTCACTATCTTTGAAGTAATATAATCAACAACAACAATTATCATACTACATTTGCTTTCCTCGTCTGCTGAGAATATCCTAAACTGTTGAATTATAGTATTTCAATGTACAGTTGTTTATTAGAGTTCAACTTTTGAGTTAATAAGCAGTTTGGATGTGACCTTTCGTCTAATGTTATGTTCTCTCCAGAACTGCACAGCTAAGAGACTCAACATTATATATGTTTCTATATCTTCTTTGAATTCTGAGCAGACATCTATTGGGATGTACAGTAAACCTATAAACATTACTTGTCGTTGTAAAACATTAAGGGAAGTGTCAATGCATTACATTACGTATAGCAGTGGAGGTAAACAACACGTAAAATACAGATTTTATCACGTTTTCAAGAAGACGTATTCCATTAAATGATGTGTAATATAATATGTGCACGTAAGTTTGTCCAAGTCCTTTTTGGCCGCTCCCAGCACCTGTACCGTAATTGCACTATTAAATAAGCAACCAGATCTAAACGACGGCTGGCTTAACTGGTTTCGCAAACGACAGCTCACTTGACCGCAGTAAAACCACGGAACATGTTCACCAGACTCACTGCTCGACTTTATGTTACAAGCCAGCGAGTCAGTTTCTACTGAAAAAACACTTCTTGTAAAAAAGATCACCTCCTATTCGTCTTAAAATCTAGTAATACATATGAAACCCAGCAAGCTAACTAGCTAGCTAGCTAGCTCAATCAGATATCGTAGGTTGGCAGGCATGTTAAAGTTGCTGTTGGCTAACAAATTGGCTAGCTACTTCTAGAGGAAACTAAACCACATACATCGCTGTCGACGTCGATGTCATCGTTTTCGCTCATTCTTCGGTGAACTGGTTCGAAAAAAGAAAGCAAGCAGCTGTCAAAACAAAGTGCAGCGACAACTGGAGGCAAATAATAAAATCTAGCACGGAGCTTTCCTACAGCAGACACATGACGATCAACGGTTTCTTTACACGTGATTCGCCTACACATGGACTGAAAAACATAAACAGCGCAGGCGCATCAAAGCAAGGCCTTATGGGAAATGAAGTAATTTGACCACTCACAGCCGTACTAGCGCTGTCGCTGCTTCTGGCATAATAACTACATTTCCCATAAGACAATGGGTTTAGACTCTCCCACCAAAATATACCGTTATCTCCTACAAGTAGCAAGCACAGCAGCCTCAGGACCTTCCGTGTTATTACTCAAATTCATGCACATATCTTTGCTGTATTGTAATTATAACAATTGAAACTTGCATTTCTTGAAATTGTCACAAGTGAATCAGTGATGTCGAAACATATACAATAATATTTGATGTGAAATGCTCCTGAAATATCTGTCATGCAAACACGATTCTCTGGTATTGGCAGCAAAATGCATTTTGTTAAAGTGTGATGGTCATTGACAACAGGGCAGTGTGTTACAATAATTAAGCTCTTCTTGCAGCATATGATTTTGAGGCCAGATGGTGGCCTGGCTCACTATGGCTGCCATCCCCCACCCACCATTCATGGCTTTACACTTGCCTCCACAGGACCTTTAAATAGCTTCTGCAGCAAGTCATCACTGCATATAAACCTGCTGCAGCACCCAATACATGCACTTATGAATGTATTATGAGGAGTTATTTGTCTAATTTGAATAGGAAAGAGAGGAACATGGGCTGTTTTATGTCCTTTTAAATTACATGATAACACATACACTTTCTCATGTAATATTTAGACACCATGTCGGACCTTTGACCTTTACTGTCATGACTTTCTCACCTGTGCAACGGGAAAAGTCCATCAATCCAGCAGTAAAAAAACTTGTAAATGGTTGTATTTTTGCACACAGAATACAATCTGTATTATATTAAATGATGATGTCTAAAAATACATCTTAATAAATTAAATAAATTGGGAGAACCAGGGATTTATTGTGTGTTTCCTCACACAATTAGGTTTTCCAAATGTTGTCCACAAGTTTTAATGTGTCAATAGGGTTATGGAACTATCACAGACATACTGCATATCGGAATACTTTGATTGCCTTTTACACAATTGATTCACTTGAATGGGAAACACTTTTAGATGGTGATATTCAACATAATGCTTGGATCAGTTACATCTGATTTTTCTACGATTTTCGAGGAATTCTAGGATTCAAATGTATAGCAAATGTAAATTATATTTATCCTCATAATTTAATATTCTCAGTTTGCTTTTTATCAGATGGAAAATATTCATAAATACTTGCTTTGCTGTACTTTGATTGTCCTTAATGCCTCCTTAAATCTCAAACAACATCTATGACTATCAGTTGTATCTGGTTTTGTTGCATAATATTGTTTAACCAGACATCTATGCATGTGGAAGCAGCGAGTTAACATAGCTAAAGCTCATGATCCTGTAAGAGACTCCATTGCATGTTAGCACGTGAGGTGCATTGAGATTTAAGAAATGGCCCCTTCAGTTTAGACACATGCTTCAGAGATTAAGCCAACAACATTGTAGCCTGCTCAGCTGTGCAAGTTGTAATTAAAAGTTCTTGGTGTACAAAGCACCCAAGTCTCACAATAAAAAGGGGCCCCTTTTGAAAAGACTGACAACTCTGCCAGGCAAACTGTGTCTGCCCCGTTGCATAATGATAATTGGGGGTCTGTTTACACATTTGAGGCCAAATGCATAAAGTGCCTTTTTAGAGGTACAGAAGCAAGTCTATTCTGGCCAAAGTTTCCCAAAGTGCCCTGAAAAACTGGTACAGACTCCTGATGTGTTGGGCATGACTTCCAGTAATCGGCTTGAAAGCTGGATACATTAGAATTCTGTGTAACATGTGAGAATAAAAACAGCGGTGCAAGGAGTTGAACTAGGTTCAAATGGTTTGCTTCTGGAGTTGAACGTGTTTATACCGACCATGTTGCCATGAGTCCATGTGACAGCGAGGGGAGGGCACAGGGGCCAAAAGGAGTTAGGCACAAGAATGTGAGGAGGAGAGATGGAAACAAGAGTGAGAGTGAGTACAGCAAAGTTACCGAAGCTGGCTTGAAATTAAGGTAAGAAAATTATCCGCTATTTCTTATTTATTGTCATTATACATTTTTGCTTTTCAAAAGGTAAGACTGCAGCTATGGTATTCTTAAAGTATCACCAGTCATTTTTATGAAAAGACCAAAATAGAACAAATTAATTATAAAGTATTCGGTATAACAGCCTGCTAACCAACTGTTAGAAACATTAAGATGCATGTTGTTTTCCAAAGTTTGTTGTTGTTCTGACTTTGTATAGATATCGCTTTGGATAAAAGCATCAGCTAAATGTAATGTTATGTATGTACTGTGTTAGGCTGCAAAGATAATAACTGAACAACTTAATTGTTATATTTTTTCACATAAAGACATTTATTGATTGTAAGGAAAAGATAAAATGATGCAATTGATTTTAAATGATCTGTAATTGATTTAGAGACATGTTAAAAGCCTGAAGCTGAGGTCGCAGTTACACAATCAAATAACATAAATCATTTAAGAACAAAACAGTGATTTAAATTAGAGAAAATGTTTGGAGTAGTCTGACATGTCTTGTGAGTGTACAGTGTGGACGAAACAACAAGATCATAAAGATATACACAATGAAAGATGGCTGAGGGATGGCACAATACTCAGCAGTAGTACAGGAGAAGGACATAATGTCAGATTATACAGACTTCAGTTGTAATGCTACTTGTAATCGTTTTGGGGGTTTACCTAAAGTATGTTTAAATTTGAAGACCATGTGTGTTTTTACTTCTTTTGCTGTGTGGTTTAGTCATTAAGAGATATATTTATAAAATACATCATATATACAAACAATTACAAATAAATCCTCTTAAGATGCATAGTCGTTTTTTCCCACAAAAAAGTTAAATTATCTTGTTAAAAATCCAGAATAAGCTGATTTGTTTAACTAAAAACATATACGGGTATAACATTTCTTAACACCAGTGTCAGCTGCATTCTAGACCGCAACTGGCTTCCCAACCATCTGTGATGACATAAAAACATAATAATAATAATAAATAAACATAATATTAGATCACACGTTGTAACGGTACTTATAATAGTTTTTGGGGTTTACCTAAAGTATGTTTAAGTTGGAAGACCATTTGTAATTTTACTTTTGCTGTGTTGCTTAGTCATTAAGAGATAGATTAATACAAATAAATCATACATAGATACATGAAAACAATAACGACTTAAGATGCATTCGTTTCTTTCCACAAAATTGTTAAATTATCAATATCTTTCACTGAAAACATATATGGGTAGGATATAACATTTCTTAACACCAGTGTCAGCTGCATACTGAACCGAAACTGGCTTCTCAAACATCTGTGATGACAGAAAACATACCGGTTCATGCTGAGATTCAAGGGGAGCAAAGAGAAACTTTCCCTCTTCAACGAGTCAATGTGGAAACAGCATCTGATGTCAGACTCTGCACGTTCATCATACTGCAAAGTACACGTCAACCATTCAAAAGAAGCAGTACACATGATGTTTTTAAATATGCAGGTGTAAACTCTGGCTTCTTTTTCATTTTTGCTGATTAATGGTATGCTGGACTTTGACTGAACTCTAAAAGCTGCTGCTGTCCTGGCTTCACATTGGTGATATTATGCATTCCTGTTATTGTATTATCAATCAACACTTATCAAGTATTTGATGTAATTTGCCCGAGTTTTTTAAATTCCCCTGTACCAAAAGAATAAAATCCAATTAAAGTTGGGCTTGGAATAAAGTAAGAAGGCTGGAAAACTGTGTGGATAAACCCAACTAAATTCAATAAATAGCAGGTTAAATTTTAGTAATACTCAATTTATTCTCAAATGAATACTGAAATAAAATGCTAGATGCTGAATTTATGTGTATTGACGTCTAATGAATGCAAAAACAAACTGTATTGCCTTAGCTGGTAATTTATTTAACTTGCTTTGTGTGCCAGGTGAGAGCCGCAGCCCAGCCGTGTTGGGATGAGCGCCACAATGAACGCCACATTAGTCTACAAGGGAATAACTGACATTTACAATGAGGCAAACGTCTCTGGCAATGGAAGTGTGATGGGTGTCTTGAACATCCCCCCTTCCCTAAACAAAGCCATCAACATCCTCTTGGTCGGCATCCTCTTCATCACCATGATATCTCTTGGCTGTACGATGAAGATTTCCAAAATAAAGGCCCATCTCTTTAAGCCAAAAGGAGTATCCATTGCTCTGCTGGCCCAGTTCGGCATCATGCCCCTGACTGCTTTCTCTCTAGCCAAAATCCTGCAGATGGAACCCATCAAGGCTGTGACTGTGCTCATCTGCGGCTGCTGTCCAGGGGGAAGCCTTTCCAACATTTTCTCCCTGGCTATGAAGGGTGACATGAACCTCAGGTGAACCCTCATTCATGTTTTGATTCCAGGTAACAACATTGAACGCAGGTCAGCCTAACAAAGCTTCTTCTCTCTCTGACACCTCCCCAGCATCGTGATGACCACCTGCTCCTGCATCGCTGCTCTGGGTCTGATGCCGTTGCTGCTCTATATCTACTGCCAAGGTTTTGACGGTCTGGAAGATGCCGTACCGTACGTCGGCATCATCTCTGCTCTCGCTCTCACCCTGGTGCCTTGTGCCATTGGCATAGCCATAAACCACTACAAACCCAAATACTCACCGTTCATCAAGAAAGTGAGACTGAAATTTGAAAGCAAACATTTTGGACTTGTCATATCGGGAAAACCAGCATGCACAATACCAGAAAACTGAACCATTGTTTTATTTTATACACCTGTGCTTTTACAACTGTAAAGCATAACGAAAAAGACCAAGTTTCCATGAAAAGTCATCATGGCATTGGTGTAATTTTTGGTACAAATAAACAGGAAGTCCTCCGTCTGAAAGCAGACCTTGAAGCCTCCAGACGATGTTTGCCACATTTGGAATTAGGCAGGAACAGAGTCGTTTTTTTTCAGTACATTTCATGTTGCGATTCATTAACTGACCCTTGTAACATGTTGTTGCTTTCTCCTCAGGCTGGTCTCGGCATCCTGCCAGTTGCAGCTGTCCTAGTGTGCGGTCTGTCTTATTTCGTCAGCAAAGACGTGGTATGGCTCGTCCTCACACCGGATGTGCTGACCGTGGGGGCTCTGATGCCTCTGATTGGATTTACGCTGGGATATATGATGTCTATGATATGCAGACTCAGTCCAAAGTAAGTGAAACATCTCTATAATTGGGTTGCTTTCATTGTTTTGTATGATGTGAGGGGATAATTGGTTGTTTATTAAAAACACACAATAGAAACAAATAAATGTTGTTTGCAACCCTTTGGTTTAATCTTAAGGGCCTGATCAATAGCTATATATTGAATATAATTACTATAAACACTATTATACAAGTTTATACAATATGATGCTCCAACAGAGGAAACTGTAAAAAGTATAGTTATAACAGTAAAAGGCTACTTACACATTTATTCATCAGTGTTAATTAATAAATAGGTAATAGTCAAACCTTCACAAGAGCCGTCTTTTACTTTTGATACTAATTAAGCAAAAATGTCATTTTAATTAAGGATCTAAATCCAGTCTCAAAGTTTTATTTTAAACCAACCTACAGTGCTAAAATAAGTGAAGAAAAACTAGATAAAAAATCAAAATCTGGGAAAAATCATATTATTTCAAGACAAAACCCTGAGTACTGTCCTGGATCTCCACGCCCCACTGAAATCACGAACAGTCAGCTTCTCCCGCTCAGCCCCTTGGTTCACTTCAGAGTTACGTAGCATGAATGCAGCTGGGCGTGTACTCGAGCGGCATCTCGCACGATCTGG
Organism: Notothenia coriiceps; assembly: GCF_000735185.1. Taxonomy (NCBI): domain Eukaryota; kingdom Metazoa; phylum Chordata; class Actinopteri; order Perciformes; family Nototheniidae; genus Notothenia; species Notothenia coriiceps. The sequence continues at coordinate 15,651 of NW_011368463.1, read as the reverse complement.
ACTCACTGTTCACAGATTAGCCTATCAGGAACATCAACAAACCTATTCAAAGTCACTCAAAAAAGCACGGTCGTAGTTCTACTCCGACATCATCAGTAAAAATGCTGGAAACTCCAAGCAGCTTTTCTCTACTGTTGATCATCTCCTCAAGCCACAAACTCCCTCACACATCGACACTACAGAAGAGCAGTGCAATAACTTTGTTACTTTCTTCAGGACAAAAGTTGCCACTATTCGCTCACTTCTCGCAACCCCTTGCGCTGTGTCTCTACTGTTAACCCACAGCATGGGATTTTCCAACCGCTCTGCTGCTTCGCGGAGATCTCTCGGCAAGAGGTTGCGGACATCATCTGCAAGATGCAAGATGAAACCCTCCACCTGCACACTAGACCCTCTACCCACAGCCCTTGTCAAATCGAACATCTCGGCTATATGTCCCATGATCACTGACATCATCAACAGCTCCGTCAAGGCTGGTCATGTTCCATCGGCTCTTTAAACGTCATCAGACCCCTTCTCAAAAAACCCACCCTAGACCCAGATGTCCTCGCCAACTACAGGCCCATCTCCAACCTCCCATTTCTAGCCAAGGTGCTGGAAAAAGTAGTTGCCGCCCAGCTTCAGGACCATCTACAACTAAACGGCCTCTTTGAGAAATTCCAGTCCGGTTTCCAATCCGCCCACAACACTGAAACAGCTCTGGTCAGGGTCACAAACGACCTGTTAATGATGGTTCCCCATCTCTCCTCATCCTCCTGGATCTGACTGCAGCATTCGACACTGTCAACCATAACATCCTCCTTCAGTGCCTCGAACACACCATCGGACTCTCTGACTCCGCCCTGGGCTGGTTCCAGTCGAGTACGTCTCCTTGGGAGGTGCGAGGTCCCAGACACACCCTGTCAACTGTGGTGTCCCTCAAGGGTCGGTCCTCGGGTCCACTCTGTTCACCCTGTACACTCTGCCCCTTGGTCATGTCATCAGCAAGCATGGAATATCATTCCATTGCTACGCTGATGACACCACGCAGCTATATATAAAGACATACCCTATCCCACATGCTTCCTCACCGTCACCATCATCATCACCGTTCCCATCAACATCCCTAAACACCTGCATTGAGGAGAAAGGCTTGGATGCAGCAAAACTTCCTGCAGCTAAATAGCTCCAAAACAGAAGCTATTTTTGTTGGCACACCAAACCAGGTCCAGCCATCTCCCATAACCCACATTACCTTTTCTGGCCAAAACATACCCCTCTCCGCAGAAGTTACCAACCTAGGTGTAAGATTTGACTGACATCTGACCTTTGACACCCACATCAAACACCTGTGCAAAACCTTCTTCTACCGCCTCAGGAACATTGCAAAACTCCGTCCCACTTCCCACTCTCTCCCTGTCAGATGCTGAACAACTGGTCCATGCCTTCGTCTCCTCAAGGCTCGATTACTGCAACGCTCTCCTCATCGGGACTCCTAGCGGGAGCCCTCAGAAGCTCCAATACGTACAGATCAGTGACGCCAGGATCCTGATGAGGGTGAGAAAATACAACCACATCACACCCGTTCTTTATTCCCTCCACTGGCTTCCTGTCTCATTCAGGATCGAATACAAGATCGCACTACTGACCCATCAATGCATCCACGGGAACGCTCCTCCATACCTGAAGGAACTTCTCACATCACAAACCTCCACACGCAACCTCCGCTCCACAACCAACCATCGGCTTCGCCCCCCGAGGACCAAACTCCGCACGAAGGGGGGATCGGGCTTTCTGTGCAGCTGCTCCTCACCTGTGGAATTCCCTCCCAGACCACCTGAGGACTCCACAGACCATGGACGCCTTCATGAAAGGCCTAAAAACCTTTTTTATAAAAAAAAGCCTTTGATTAAACTTTTGTTTGTTTTTATTATGCCTCCTTTAGCACCTTGGGATTGCTGTTAGCAATGAAAGGTACTTTACAGATAAAATGTATTATTATTAGTATATGTCAATACAATTGGTGCATTTGAGTATGAAATTACTAATGCCAAGTGACTCACCTCTCTTTAGATGCAGCAGGACAGTCTCCATGGAAACAGGGTGTCAAAACATCCAGCTGTGCACTGCCATCCTTAAAGTGGCCTTTTCGCCCCAGGTCATAGGACCCATGTTTCTCTTCCCGCTGGTATACTACACATTCCAATGTGCAGAGGCCCTGCTGCTGACCCTCTGCTTCAGATGTTACCGAGCATTCAAGCCACTGGCCGAGGGTAACTGTCACAGCTGTCCCAGTGTTTTTGTATAGCTTTGTCCAGCACACAGACATTTGGAGCTATTGGTGTTTTGAATTAAGACTATTAAAATGTAAATGTACCTCTCTTACACAGACGGTGACGATGTTAAACAAAATGGAGGTGAAGCGGCCATGATGGCACCACAAATCACTGCCTAGTGCTGGAGCGAGGAGCCGAATCCTACCTAGTGAAGACTCCATAACATGTTCTACACTCAGGCCTGTGATAGGGAAGACTGGTGAAACAAGGGGGACTAATACTCTTAATACTGTCTACTTAATCAATTCTATAAAATGGTGACTATATGTACTGCTTAATATGCCATGATAAAAAAAAAAAAAATACATTTTGTATTTATATTTTTGTACTTAAAATGTGCTAATTTTATGACTTACAATTTGACAATAAATGAATATGTGGATAAAATATATTGATGTGTCATGTGGTCTTTTGAGACTGTTGAATACTTCAATTAATTCAGACCAAATGAAAAAGAAGGATAAAGGCAATTTGAACATCTCAATAATATTTAATCAAAATAATTGTATGGTATATACAGAGTAAATTTAACTTAATACATTTTACATATATTAAAACTACCATCTTCACAGAAACACAAAAAAAAATGAATTCCTCAGTCCAAAAGTAAATGTAATGGACAGTCAAACCAAGTGAACACTAACATTACACTGATCTGTACACTTACTCACTCACGTGTAGGAGCGTCCAAACAACATTAACAGTGTCACTTAGAACATGTCTGCAGAAGAATCAAAACTAAAGCGGTGATAAGACTTTCTCCAAGAGCTTTGAAAGCATTAAAAAGAAGCCATGGCTGATCAACAGCGTCGTGGTAACAAATAAATAAATACACATCTTAAATTTCCCTTTTACACTCAAAACAGGAATTTACAAGTAGCCTGAATAAATTAAGAGAATAATATTTTCTGGTGTAGAAGTGATGTGTCTGGCAAAGCCACACATAATATCACTAACACAGCGTCCACACTGCGGCGTACGTTGAAGCTTGCCGGCAGGTTGAACATTGCTCAACTTTTGAAGTGAGCAACGCGAGCAAAGCGAAGCAACACTCCCACAATGCAGTTCGGCAAAGTGTGACGTCACCCCATTCAAAGTGAATGGGCAGAAGCGTTGAAGCTTCAACGCACGCCGCTGTGTGGACGGGCCGTAAGCTGTGGAGGCATTTAACTGACATTCATGTTTCAAATTCCTTATTTTTTACAGAATCCTGTGCATAGAAGTGGAAAGCTAAGGCCATTGGGGGCAAGAGTTGGAGTATGAAGAGAATACGTCTGAAAGCTTTGCGAGAGTTAAATGTGCTTAATGCAGGCCTGGGAAAAAAAGTGTTTGCCCTCAATCCAATGAAAAATGCAGCTGAGTGAACTCTTGGGGGGACAAGTTACCATAAACTGTACAGTGACATGTGGAAGGACATGAATAATAACACCTTAAGTAATACTTTCTAATCACAAAAACCTTGTGAAGACAATGCTGTGAGTAAATGACTTGGACAATAATCTTGATTTCCTTCTTTCATGCATCTTCACCGATTCTGGTGCGAAATGTGTTTAAAGAAAAGTAACAGTGAACAAACACTGAAGAGATTATTAGCTCTCAAACTGAGTTCCCCCACTAAACTGAAATACAACAGGCATTCAGTTCAACAGCCTGTAAGACACATTTTTTCTTCATTTTTCTTCCTTTCTGTTTTTGTTCTACGTTTTCAAACGGAGCTTCAGACATTAGACGTACATACATAGATAAGGAATTCTTATGAAAAATGTAAGCATGTATGTACATGTGAATCCCTTCTCTCTTCTCCTTTGGGATGGGCCGAGGAACTACTCTGAGCGACCCACAGCTTCACTCAGAGCCTCGTCTGTGTTGACAGCTGTGTTGAAAAACTCTCATGAGTTACCCGCTCACCAGTGCAGGTCAGTAGCAACGCTGGTATCCTCGAGTAAGTACAAAGGTTGTTGCATTCTTCAGGCCTCCTTCAGCAACGGCATATCTGTAGACAAAAGACCATTATTAGCAAAGAGGGGGTTTTAGGTAAGTAAGAAGTGTGTTTGAATTGGGCTTCACCATCAGAGTAGTCCATCTCAGAGTCCAGAGACAGGTTGTGATGGTCGCTGCCTGCAGACGGCCTTCTTTGAGAGTATGATGGAGCTGCAGCACCTGCGTGCTCCAGAACCCAGGTGGAGGATGAGGGTGAAGGTGACGAGGAGGACGGCACAGGGTGGACCACGGCCATCTCTGACTGCTGCTGTTTGAGGGAAGAAGGCCGAGAGGGGCCAGCCTCTGGCGCTGTGGCGTGCTGACCCTCAGACAGCACTATCTGGACTCGAGACTCGGAGCTGAGGGACGTGGCTCCACAAGTATTCACAGCCTCATCGTACGAGGGCAGAGTCACCTGGACTCCTTCCACCATGATGGACACGGGCTGTCCGGACACTCCCTGATCCCTTCTAGGTGTGAAGGATAAGAAGACAGTTAGTTACCACTAGTTTCTTGAGTGTAAAGTAGGGATGGGTATCGTTAAGGTTTTAACGGTACTACTACTTTTATCGATACCGCTTATCGGTCTGGTCTTTTAACGGTACTCTTATCGGTTCTTTTGAAAAAAAAAAAAAAGGTAAACGAACTAAAAAAATTGTGAACAAAACTAACATTGCTTTTTGTTTAAATTAAATACATAATATTTCAAATCAAAAGAAACAACAATGTTTTTAACAAATCGTATTAAATAATCTGATGACAGAATTGTAAACAGAATAGCTGAAACTTTAACTAAATAAATAACTCAGTTACCTCTAATCATTAACCCATGGTTGTATAATTGAGTTAACCCCGTGAGTTGCTGCTAGCATACATAACTCCTGACGTGGAACCGTTACTCGTGGATGGGGCTACAGAGCTACGAGAAAGACAGTTGAAAACGGTGCATTTCTCCGTCTGAATGTGGTGCACTTTTGCTACATTTTTAGACAAATTGCTTGTGTTACCGCCCTTACATGCTAAACTCTTATTGCGCTTTTGGCAACAAGCATTGTCCACATCGAGACAGGGAGAAGTTTAACCTCACCTTGGAGCGCGTTCTCCTCTGAGTGTGTTTGTGTGTGTGTGTGTGTGTGTGTGTGTGTGTGTGTGTGTGTGTGTGTGTGTGTGTGTGTGGTGTGTGGTGTGTGTGTGTGGTGTGTGTGTGTGTGTGTGTGTGTTGTGTGTGTGTGTGGTGTGTGTGGTGTTGGTGCGTTTTCTCTCCGCCATCTCCCCCGAGTGTGTGTGTGTGTGTTGCTGCATGACATGTAGCAGCCGCGTGTATGTAAACTGCCCCGCCCCCTCGCAAGCAGGCGGGGGAGAGATCGAAAATACTAAAAATAATCATGGACGCATTTTGCAGTCTTTTTGCGTATTAGAAACGGAGTTGGCGACAGTAAAACTGCAATATAATGTTTGTGTAGCAATAATACATATGACATATTTTTTAGATGTCTCCAGTACCGACAAAAATACCGATAACGTCGGAGCTTAGCGGTACCACGGTCTTTAATAATTCAGCCCCGGGGCCCGTTTAATACCGGCACTCGGTACAAATCCCTAGTGTAAAGTGCTTTTCCGTATTTTGAGGACAGACTCACCGATGGAGGGATTTGAGTTTTGGCTGCAGAAGAACAAACAGCACCACCAGGAGCAGTATTAGGGCCACTGAGCTGGCTGTGGAGGCCACTATGGACAGGGCGGGCATCCCCAATGGTAAAGTTGGGTTGTGGTCTGTGTAACACATAACAGTTGACACAGTTATGTGTACAGAAGTTAATTTAATTATTTATGTAATAGTAAAAAATATGTAATCTATTTGTGTACCTTGCTCCATGAGGCAGCTGAGTTTCATTTGGCTGTCCCATTCTCCATACTGACAGGTAAGGTATTTATAGTCTCCCTTCAGGACATAGCCTTCCTCACAGAAATACTCAATCACAGTGCCCTGAGAAAGTCTTTGGCATGGGGCGGGGTGGCAGGTGTAGCCCCCATTCGCTGGCTGAAATGGAGGCTGGCAAACTGTCAACAGAGGAGAAAGGAAACAATAAATACATAAACTCCACTGCTGTATGTTATTTTACTTGAATTATGTTAACATGCAAGGGACTACGTTATTGTTTAAACTGTTTACATTTGTCTTGTGTTTTATTAAACGTTTTTTGCGTGAATTTTCCCTAAGTATACAAAAATGACATGTGGAGTTCCCTAAGTCTCCCTCCTGGTGCCTCTTTAGTTCAACTGCTCCCACTAGCTTACATTATTTAAAAACGACTTCATATCTTCTGGAGGTCTGTCTTTACCGTCACTGCGTATACAGCGGGGAGGTTCAGAGGACCAGTGTCCCAGTGCAGAGCAGGTGAGAAAGCTGGATCCGTCGGGCAGGTAACCGGGGTCGCAGCTGTACTCCAGTACGGTGCCCACAGGGAACGAGCTTCTGTTGGTTTCTGTCAAATTAGTGGACCCGTGCTGCACCGTAGAGGGCCTTATACAACCTTAAAAAGGGGTAAACAAATACAGTTAAAAGTTGAATTTACAAAAACAAACATATTCAGGCTTTGTCTATAAAAGCACTTAAAAGGACGTTTCAGCTATTTGCGCTAATAGCTGATACGTGTCAGCCAATCTATCTATACCTTGCTATGTGAGGCAGCTGCTCGACATTAGTCTGCCCCATTTCCAATACTGACAATATCGGAATTTATAGTAGGCTTCAGATTATAACCTTCATCACATAAATACTGAATCCCAGTGTCATGAGGTAGCCTTCCACAAGTGAGCTCCTGTTTTCTGGCTGATATTGAGTGTGGCATACTGTCGATTGAAGAAAGGGAAAACAATAAAACACATAAACTCAGATGCTGTATCTTGTTTCGCTACGTGTCATCTTAGTGCATCTGTTTGTAATAAAACTTGCTTTGTCTCCATCCAAGGATATTCGGAGTATTCAAAAATCTGGGCAGCGCATTGATCATAATGTGTCTGTTTTTGTTATTGCAGTTGCTGGATGTTGATTTAAGAAGAAAGAAGTGTTTCTCTGATCTCCTGTGGAGTTGGTTTGTATGATCAGAGCCCCGATATGTCTCCGACTGCATTTACAGGAAAACACTCATGTTGTTTTTGATATAAACAAACTGCTTGTGTTACGAACACAGAACGCTGAAATACATAGGGAAAATGCTTACACTAGGTTAGAACATTAAACGGAAAAATACACAGAATACATACATATATTAGGGTTTCCGCTAGGATTTTTTCTCGCCGGTCAAACGTCCGGACAGAATTTATTTTACCGGACACATTCGAAACTTACCAGTCATGTTTCAATAATAATAATAATAAGAATTGTGTAGTAGAGTTTCCGTTAGCAGGTAATTACCGGACTAGGACCGGATATGCTGATGTTTAAAACTCAGTTAATGGGAGTCATTTGTATATTGCTTCAGTTTATAATCGTAACAGATCAAAAAATTCAGATTCATTTTTCAATAAATGATTCCACAAACAACAACATAATTATTACATTCAAAGAAACTACTTGTAGTAGAGTAAGTACATTATTCAAAAGTTTACATTAACTTTGAATAATAATACGGGAGAAACGGATCCTCTCTTTTCCTCTCTCCCTCTCTCCTGACAGCCCGTCAGTTTCTCATGCAGCGCGCTAAACAGTGGGCGGGGCTTCAGGTGATTATGGAGCAGCTGATCTGATCTCTCTCTCGCGTCCGGTTACACTTCACTCGCGTTTATGTCCATATCGATCAGATCCAGCTCTCCTGATCAGCCTTTATAGAGAGCACAGATCAAACTATTAAGAGTGAATATCGGCCGATAATAATCGGCGGCCAATCGATCGGAGCATCAGACATTTTGACCTGCAGGTTTTGAATTTACCGGTTTTTATTACATTTTACCAGCTAAAAACCGGTAATTACCGGCTAACAGAAACCCTGACATATATCTATTTTTTAAACAAATAAAAAATCTCAAACTATTTACTAAAACTAAATGTTGTAAACAGGTCTGAAAGGTGGTGAAAATGCAGACTGTATTAAAAGGGGGTTTGTTTTTACCATCACTTCTTATACAGCGAGGAGGTTCAGAGGACCAGTGTCCCAGTTTGGAGCAGGTGAGGATGCTGGATCCGACCGGCAGGTAACCGGGGTCACAGCTGTACCGCAGTACTGTGCCCACAGGGAACAAACTCCTATTGGAGTCTGTCAGATTAGTTGAGCCATGCTGCACTGTGGAGGGTCTTACACAACCTTAAAAAGGGGACAAATAACAGTTAAGATCTCTAATTAGCTTAAATATATTTTGTATACAGCAGATTTGTTACAAAGTGCTAAACTGGTAAAGTTAAAACTAAGTTTAGCTTTTTTTCTTTTTTATGATCTATGGCATTACAACTTGCGCATAACAGATATTTTTGAGAATACTTCTAGCCAGGATTATGCTGTTTCTATAGAAATGCAGGTGATTATATAATCTAGTGAAAAGCAAGGCCACAGTAAGTCAAATTAGGAGCCATGTGGGGTTCAGATTGTTCGGAAAAATGAATTGATCTTATTGATACATCTCAGTTTGAGGACTGACCAACCTTGGCTCACACAACTGATCTGCATGGGGCCGTCCCACTGTCCGTCCTGGCAGGTCAGGTAGTTATAGTCTCCGCTGAGAAAAAAGCCATCGTCACAGAAGAACTCAATCACAGTGCCGTGGGAAAACATCCGGCAGGGCGCTGGGTGGCAGGTGTAGCCCCCATGTTCGGGTTTGAAGAGGGGTAGACATGCTGATGGAGGAAAAGAAAACAAGTGCATGGTGTTGTTTATCTGCAACCATAAATCATTACAAATAATTTAGAGAGAAGATTTTAAATGAGGTTAGCTGCTCACATCAGAGACATTCTACGTTACTTTGCAGATTGGACAAAGACTGAGGTAGACTAAATAACTTACCACCACTGCGTATACAGTGAGGAGGGTCAGAGGTCCAGCGTCCGATTGTGCTGCAGGTGAGGATGCTGGGTCCGTCTGGCAGGTAACCAGGGTCACAGCTGTACTGCAGTACTGTGCCCACAGGGAAGGAGCCCCTGTTGGTTTCTGTGAGGTTTACCCAGCTGTTCTGGACCATATAGGGCCTCACACATCCTGGGAAGAACAGACGAAACAAATGAGAAATTCTGTGAAACTGCACAGGTTTTCAACAGAATTAATGAATAAATATTTTGAGCCGTGTTTGATACATGTTACCCAATGAAGCCACCAGTAAGTGACACACAATATGACCTATAATAACCATCTGCACTACAAGGGCATGGCACCACATGTGTCCAGAAAATGTCGAAGCTGTAATTCTACCTATTACATAAATTGTATGTATGGTTTGGCAGTGTCATGGCTAATCCCATCCTCTTAAATCGGGACATCTGTACTAAATTATTTTATGTTAAATATTCACTTCACTATTCCGTAACAATAACATGTGAATATCACTGACATCATAATGGATGGTTTTAGTGCTTTTTTATTAAGTCTGTAGTATTACTGAAAATAAATCTGCTTGGATAAACTGTAAAATGTTGAAAACAATGTTAGGAAACAGTCACTACGGTATCCCCTGAGCAGTATGACGTGCAATACATCCCATCTTTGTCAGGATTGTTTGATTTTCAACCATTTTTTCTTAGAGATAACAAAGCTGAATAATATTATTAATATTCGTAAAAGAAAGGTTAACGTACAGATACAATCTAAAATGCTTAACATTGTATGAGTGTTCAACCATCGTTGTGCTCCTTACCTGACCCTTGCCCAGTGGACACTGCAGTCAGTACCAGCAGCAACAAAAACAACAACCGTTTAGTGGATGAGCTGTGGGCCCACAAGGCAATTGATGTTGACTGTATCATTCCATCGCACATCTTTCCCCGCTGAGTCAACTCAACCTGGTATGATGAAAACACATTGTAAGCACAAAAAGGCTATACATATTATGATGAAAAAGCAATCACCCAGAGCCTTGACCACATGCTGTCACCTGGCTGGCGCAGGTACTCTGCAGAGCTTGGACAGCTTCCATCGAAATGGGTGTGATTTTGGTACAATGACAGCACTGAGAAAAAAAGCCTAGCAAAAACCATTTAGCAAGTTAGCGTTTTTATTGCGAAACCCATGCCAGGTGCTCCCTTTAATACCGTTAATTATCTAAACGAAGCGACGTTTTTAGCTAACCATGTCACCCACACGTCAAATATGACCCTGTTCCTGAATGGTTCTATCGCAGCAGCTACACACCCATTTTCGGTGCTTACTTGTTAGCCTTAATAGCTACGTTTGATAACGTTACAGGGAGCAAGGCCAAAACAAAATAAACCACTGTTATACACCGAGTGTAAAATGTGGAGTATACTTAGCTAGCAACTAGCAAATGTGCAGACACCAATCGAATATGTATATTCAACGAAGCACATCACAGCTGGTTCGATTGTTAGGCTAGCTGCCTTGGACAATCAATATTAGCCTTCAAAGCTGGCTAACGCTAGTAAGACATAAAAAGGGCTCGTTGTTTGGCGTTACCTACCACAAAAACACGGCCTCGAGTCCTCCACCTTCGCGTTCTCACACTGTATACATTTATTAACACTATCTCAGCTTCACTGACGACATTTGACGTTACTAATTAAACGAAGATATCATTTAATAATCGAGTGCAGCGGTGCAGCTACAGCTAACCCCTAGCTAGCTCCTTACTAGCTAGCTTGTTACCCGCTACGCTAGCTAGCAGCATCGATTGCAGCATCAGCTTGGCTGCCTCAATTCCGTCCGGGAGCCATAGTAACACATGCATATTTCCATAGTTACAACATCCGGGACTGTTTGCGTCCATAGTTACCAAAACACAAGGAGACAAGTTGTTTTACTTAGGCAACAGCAATTTAATAATATATTTTTGACGTTTTACTTCTTGAAATCGCACCATGGAAATCATCAAAGGTACTTTGGATGACATTTCTCGACCTGCATCGAGTGAGCAGACAGGCAGCCGTGTGTCAAGCATGTCATTGTCTCATGGTGACAGAATTGGTACAACTACTCCATTTGCTCTGGTTGTTTTGACTAACGATGCTGCTGATGTTCAGGTAATTTAGTAAAAACTGATACATTCATGGTTATTGAATTTGACAGAATTAGATTTCAAATAATGTTTTCCCTGTAGATCCAGAGCCGTTATGAAGAAAGTTTAATCAACTCCTCATCCAGAGGTCTGGACAAAGGTAATTACATTTTTTCTAATGAAAAAGAACTACACTGTTTTTTTTGTATGGTCCCAATACTCAACACTCTTTATAATATGTGTTCAATTTTAGGCCAGTGTCCCCTTGAAATTTCCGATGAAGAACAAGAAAATCCCCGACTGCAGAGGGCCTTTGAGGAAATGAAACGACTTGATGAAATACTTTCTGAAAAGATCTGCCTTGAAAAAGAAGTCAAGCGTCAAAGGAAAGAGCTTCAAGCTAAACTCTGGCAAGAGCTCATGGTGCAGTGTTTGCATTCGCTCCATAAACATTACCAATTCGTTTTTTTTTTTTAACCTAAAAATTGATCATTCATATCAAGTATGGTAGCCTATAATAACATAACGTAATATAACACTTTATCCTGCAGCAGAATAATCGTGAAGGTCACTCTGAATGTGCCCAAGAAGCCATGAACACAAGGTTGTTTTTGGCTCTGGAAGCACCCACTGGTAAGCAAAGGCATGAGTAAACAGATCAGATGCAGTCACTGTGAGACATCTGAAATGTATTTTTTTATCTTACAGTAACAGAAGGGGAGGACAACTTTGTACCTGTGTTTGAAACTCAAGTTCCTGACTGGGAGCAAAGCCAAGATAACCAACACTTGGAACAAAGTGAGTTAATAAGAATCGAACATGAAATCAAAAGCAGAAGGCCTTTTTCCAAGTTATGATCTCTGTTGTATTACCTAGATTGGGCACATGATGGCGCCCTTAGTTTGGGAAACTAAGCTGTCTGTTTTTTCTTTCAAAGTAGACTGTGGCAGATAACAGCTAGTGCACTAACTCAATTTGCCAGTGGTCAATGCATAACACTTTACCCACTATGCAACTCATGATCTTGTGGCTTTTGGTGATATCGATTCCCTTGGGAAAATAAAAAACACCTTTCCCCCCAAAAAAACAGTAGACATAAACCTGATTTTTTTTCTCTGCCTAAATGCTGACATTTAGAATGATTGTCCACTTGTTATTATACAGGCTTAAACCTCTTACACTTTAGTTCAAGCATGGTTTCACATCCACTATGCTGCCTTGCGGAGCTAGCATTCAATTAGTACCTATTCATATGTCACCATTTCGATATATTTGGGCAGCTGCAAACTACAATCATGTGGATCAGATGATGGAATAAAACTCCATTGTTTAAAAATGACTAATAGTAATTCCGTGATTTCTATCTGAATTGGCTGAAATAAAAACCTTTGGAATCTAATGTGTGGCATTGCCTGACAGGTGAAAGGAGGCCAGACAGCTCAACAGACTTATTTGAACAAGACCGTGAGGAGACTGGGGAAGAGCAATTTGAAGGCAGCCACTGTGGAGCTTCCAAAGGCAAGAGAAAAAAAAAGGACTTTGTGAAGAGAAACATTGAGGTATGTAAAAGTTCACATTGGGCCAAATGCAGTGCTGGGGTAAATCGCATGACTTAGAGCAAGTACCTTAACCGTTTGTTTTCCCAATGAGTCAATTATTTTTCTCTCAAGAGAAAGAATGGAAGCATAGTGCATAGGGCACCACAGCAAGAAATAAAAATGTTTATTATGAACTGATTCCATTCTCTTTTTCCCCCCAAATCCTCTAGTTAGTAAGTGGTGAGGGGGACCAAGTGCTTTTGACTCAGGCAGAGATCGAGCGTCTGGCCGAGCTCCTTGGAGAAGTAGAGGAAGATGAAGAGGAGAGTGCCAGAGGTGCAGACAGCGAGGTAGGGTGAGATGAAGCCCTAACATACACCATGTGCTGCCAGATGTGTCTCTATTTTAAGTTCCTTAATACTTCCCCCTCATGTCTTATGCGATGAACCAGTCGATACAATCCACTGCTTCTGCTTATACCAATTATATTTTGATCGAATATAACATTTTAAATTAATTATTTGAAGAACCAAATGTTCATTTCAGTCCACAACCTTTTTAAACAATTTCAGTTAAGGTTTTTTTTATTTGATCTGTGTTAGAATCTAACATTCCGCTTTTCAAATGCTGTTTTTAACACAGTGTAACTTTGGAGCAGCACGAAGAGTGCCATTGGTCAGGCGTTCATGTTTTAATGGTTGCTTGGCAGCTCGGCAGCCTCTGGGCAGAAGATCCTGACTCCTCAATGCAGTTCAGATTACAAACCAGATGTCAAGTGGCATATGAATTTCAAATGGAATGCCGCATGTCATAGATGAATTTTGTTATCACATTTTCATAACAATTCCCCCTATGGTGTTTCTGTGAAACCAGAAGCCAGGATCTTTCATATAGCGCTAATATAAGCTACAGTTGCTCTCATTAAGAGGGTGTGCTGATAGAGTTCACAGACTGAGGCCTCTTGTTTTCTTTCATGATTCGTCCGAGGGCCCGTGCCACCTGGAGCAGTAGACTATTTCCCTGTGAACCCACCTACGCCATTCTCACTTCAAATGTTTTTTATTTTAAGTTTTCATTTAATTTTTGAAGTCAAATGAGATAGAGCCTGTTGGGAACGAGAGGGAACGTACTTACCTTTCACATACGGTTCCATTTAGCCTGAGCCCGACAGTTCTACATCCGTGGGACAGCTTGCCAGAGTTTGTCTTTTTTGTGTCTTGCTGCTCTATTTGTGATGTTTGCCTTGACTTTCAGAACAATACTGCAGTAATTGTGGTGTCAGATACCAAACTGAGGGGAGCGCAGATGCTCTGGGTTCTTTTATTGGCTGGAGGAAGGCTTCCTGTTATTGCAAGGCGTGCTATCATGACTGGTGAAAACGGAACGAGCACATTATTTATGTCAACAGGACTCTGGCAGTGATGCATCTTCTATTCTGTGGACTTCACTTATATTTTAGCCAAGACACATCAACCACTTGCTTACTGCTTGTCTAACACACTTTATTTTTACGTTACCAACTCTTGTTCTAACAAGTTCCACTGTTTTCTGTTACTCTGGTAACTCGAGGCGGCAAATCAGTAGCTGTCACTTGATGGAGAACATTAGTGGATTTAATCTCAAAAGGAATCAAAGGAAGCTTTGACATGGGTAACACACTTATTTAATTGCTGTCAAGAGTTGATGAGAAGATTGATCCACTCTTGAGAGTTTTATGAAAACATCAAGATCATCCAAGGGACAATAAGCTTACTGTAGCCTTGCATAAAGACTAGGGAACAGCTAATCTGGCCCTGTCTGAAAGTCACACAATTCTTCTAATATAGCAATTCCAAAACTCAGTAATTACCAATCTATTAGAGGCTTATTAAATCTGTAAAAATAACAAGTTATTGTTTGGCAGGCGGACCCAGGCTAGCTGTCCTCTCTGCTTCCAGACTTATTGCTAATCTAAGAAAACCGGCTGCTAGCTATAGCTTCATATTCATCCAATAAACAAGTGTCTTTAATATTCTCATGTAACTCTTAGTGAGAAAAAAAAGTAAGCATATGTCCTTAAATGTCAAATAAAAAATGTTTTCCACCAAGAACGTTATGTTCTCGGTTCAGTTTGTTCGTAGGTTTGCTTTTGTCCATTGTCAGAAATATTAAGGAACAAATCCAGGCCGAAATGTTATGGCACTTGGTGGAACGGTGTAGCTCTCGACCAGAGAAAAAAACATGCCATGTTTGAGTCACAAAACAGATACAACATTATACATTACTTATGGAAACTATGTTGGTTGATGTCTGTACTCTACGAATGCCCTTCTAGTTTTAGATGGATTTATTTGTTGCGATTGTGGCATTCTATCATTCTGTCCATTACAGTTTTATATTAGAAGTCCCCTATTATACTGTTTTTCATCAATATATTATAGGTCTCAGATGTATACAAAACATGTCTCTGAAGTGTTTGGCTCGAAATACCACACAGATCATGCATCATAGCATCCCATAAACCCCTCTGTTTCAGCTCTGTTTCAAAAGTGCTGATTCTCTGTCTGTTACTTTAGATGAAAATAAGATGCCACTATTTGGTTAAAAATAAAAACAATGGTGCTCTAGGAGGAGATTCAGGTGATAAGGTGGGGGGATGTTACCTTGGTAGCTTATTGGCTAAT
>NW_011368462.1:88003-106688 GCF_000735185.1 Notothenia coriiceps | reverse complement strand
ACACACACACACACACACACACACACACACACACACACACACACACACACACACACACACACACACACACACACACACACACACTGCAGGAGATTTAGAGAGAAGAACAGCGTCCAAAATCATATAAACAGGAATATATTGCTAGTTTGTTTGAGTACAATTTTGCAGGTTCATGTTTCAGTGTGTGTGTGTTTTCATGTCTAGTGTGTGTGTTGACAGTCTGAGGGCCATCTCCAGTATTGACCATGTCTGAAAGTCTGATGATGTCATGCTCTCCTATTTGGAGCCAGACTGACTGTCCGTCTAAATGACACACACTGTACAGGAAATAAAGAATAACTCAAAACTCCCTCTGAATTTAACAAGGCAACATTTTTTTAAAGCATGTAAACACTGTGCTTTCAACATGGCAGTCTATAATCTGCTGTGTCACAGAATACGTACTGCTGTTCATATATCTGCTTTTTTTAATATATCCCAATGCGAAAATGCATGATAGGTACCTGGATGGTGCTCTCATAGCTTTAAAAAAGTTGAGTGTTGAACTCTAGAAACTTCTCTGTCTCTACGACCGCCATCTTGGCTACGTAGCGCATGTTACGCTACCAGTTGCAATTGTGGACACTGTACATGTGGGGTTTTAAATGACGTACCACTATACTGGTGTCAAAAATAAGCCACCATTACTTTTTAGTAGGTGAATTGAGCTGCCTGTAATGATTTGGTACCGCTAATGATCGGTAGATGCTATCAATGCTAACTAGCTATCTAGCTGCTAACAGCGGTTAGCGTCAGTTCAACAGCCGCGTGCGATTTAATACAACACTACACGGTTGAAATTCAAACACTGCCAGTCTATAGTGCATGACATGCTATGTACTCAGGGAAAAATGTGATTTAAGAAACGGGCAAAACACATTACTGGTTTTATTTTGCCTTTTAATCTGGAAGAAAACCTGCTTAACAAACATTTACGATCAAGTAACCACACAGTACAGCAGTATATTATCATATTCTGGCTTCCTGAGAACAATTTGTGAGGTTTGACAGCGAAAATAATGACTTCCATTTTCTCTCCTCGCTTCGTTTCTTGAAGCCAGACCACAGATTCAAGCTGTCAACCTTCAAGCTTACTTTTTTTAAAAACTCCTAAGTCACAAAGAGCTGGGAACTGCTCAGCCATTAATGTCACAAACGTCTCTGAGGAATCCACTTAAGGTATTTAATATTCATCAGATCAAAGAATTTGCCAACATTCCTAATAGCACTCCGAGAGAGCTTAAGTGGAGACTCTGACAGTATGCTGAACATTAGCGTGGCGTTAATGGTTCGAGGCTGCCGTGACGTCTTTTGCTTTATCTCCCGCTGTGAAGGGGATGCAGTGGGAGGGGGAGAGGGGGGTTTAAGTGGGGAACTCTTGGCCATTTGGGTTAAAGCACAGGGGCAGCGTGCGGATCTCTGTGTGACCCTAAGAGGCTGTTGCCCCACATTTGGTGTCATTGATAGCACTTTACATCACTCAGCTGTCCACTGGAATCCCGTGTGTGTGTGTGTGTGTGTGTGTGTGTGTGTGTGTGTGTGTGTGTGTGTGTGTGTGTGTGTGTGTGTGTGTGTGTGTGTGTTAGACTCGTGTCATGTTTTATACATGCAGTGTATTTTGTAGTAGTGTCTGGCCTTACTAAGTGCAACACACTTTTTATTCTAGTTTAATGCTTTCTTGATGTGTATGTTACAGTAAGTGTTCTACAAGAGTTTAGTGTTTAACAGTGGTCGGTTAATATAAGATCAGTAATCAACAACAACAAAACTATTTATATGTATGTGTATACTGTATATGTCATGTATAAAACAACATGGCTTTAAGATATGTGCAATAAACTAGTAGAATCAGATCCATACAGAAAGACAACAAGTACAGATCACGAAAAGGCAACGCATTAGAATAAAATAATATATATATATTATGCAGATGTTGTCTGTGGGCTCTGGTTAGTGGTGGCGGGCCCTTATTTGACAGCGGATATCATAGACTTTAAAGGGGTGTCAAACTCAATGTGATCCCGGGCCACATCAGCATTATGGTTGCACTCAAAGGGCCGGTTGTAATTTATATAAATATACATATTTAAATATATAATATATATTAAATAATGTATTATATTACATCGTTTCCCCAGCATTGGATTATTATCAGATCTGGTAATATCTTTCTAAATAACTACGTCTGAAAGCAGAAGTCTAGGGAAAAATAATTGAAAGTAAATATTCAACAATTAAACCAATTGTATTGTATATGATATTCTTTGCAAGCTCTTGCGGGCCACATCAAATTAGGTCGCGGGCCGGATTTGGCCCCCGGGCCTTGAGTTTGCCACCCCTGTACTAGGGGATCACATGCAAACAAATCCCAGATGCAATTAAAACGGAATGCTGTGGTTACATGGCCACTACAAATACATGTCTCATTTGAAACACTAATAGAATGGTTCAGCTCTATTTTAGTGTATGTGACATTTAGTGTATATTCCTGAAAATCTATCTCCACCATGACTTCCCCATAAAGACACTGACCCACTGTGCATTAACTCATCCTAAACTGGGCCAGACTGAGAAACATGTGACAGAGGTAAAAGAGGGGGATTATATTTAATCTAATAAGCATTTTGATTTAAGACTCTCGGACCCCTGCTCTGAATAACGGACATAAATATAATACACACTGAGTGGAGAGGTCTGGTTGTGATAACAGAAGATGGGTTGTATGGATGGAGTGTGTGTGACGATGACAGGTAGGTCAAACTGGGGAGTAAGTCACTGTAAATGTGCTTATTATCTTGCTAGAGAGCCTGTGTGTGTGTGTGTGTGTGTGTGTGTGTGTGTGTGTGTGTGTGTGTGTGTGTGTGTGTGTGTGTGTGTGTGTGTGTGTGTGTGTGTGTGTGTGTGTGGTGGAAATGTGCACTCTACCTGGAATGTCCCCCCAATTTTCTTCAGGTTTAAATCACAGCACGGCGACCCACAGACCCAGAGAGCCTGCTGCTTTTTATTAGCTCAGCCTGTTCCCCGTTAGCTTCTTCCACTTCCTCGAAACCCAGGAATTGCTCTTGTCAGTCAAACAGGCGCAGAACTCAAAGCACACCAAACCTGCTGCGATCGTCATCGTGACAGATATATACGTCTGGGGTCAACTTTCAGGTAGCTAACGGATGGATTTCACATTTTCCTTTCCATAAGTCCTTCTGCAGGAGGACCCCTGACAGTGCACCGGCCCCTCTCTTTTACATTCAGGGTTAGGAGGGTTACTTTAAATATGTATTGAGCTATAATTACTAGTTACCTGTAGAAACATTTAATTAGTAATCTGAATATCAAAATATAAAAGTAATGTTTACTTTCTGTTACTTTTGGATTCCCATGATATCGAATGCAATGCAAACAAATACAAAAGAAAATAAACGTCAATATTTGGATTTTTACTTTAGTGTATTATGTAAGAACAAAGAAGATTTTTAGTATCAAAACTGATTTGATTTATTGGAAAACCTGCCTTTTACTAAGCATATTCAGGCAGTAGCCTATACACCAACACATGAGCACGAACTACAGTTTAAAAAAGCAGAAATAAGTATAAGTAAAAAAATGTAGGTTCACCTGTTGATATAAAAAAAGAACAAATGAACCAAGGAAAGTGAAATCCATTCTTCTTCAAGAAATGGGCGGAGATTTATACTGAGTTGTAACCAAAACAACAAAGCCTTAAGACTTAAAGCGAGTTCATTAAAACCATGAAGATACAAACTCAGAACAGCAAGAAACCTGCAAGTTCAATCGCTTCAAAAAAAGCCGTACGACGATCTATTTCGTCTCAACTGACCTAAATCCTTTAAGATGACCTTATTCCGAATCTCAAGCTCAGACCGAGATGTTCCGGTGGAGTGTACGTTGGGACTTTGGTTGTAATCGAGGGCTGGCAACACAACACTAAGTCTTATTTGACGAAGCGTGTGAAACATTGGAGTCATTAGGGATGCAGCCGGAATGTTTGCGGGAGAGTTACCGCGTGTTGCAACATCCTCTGAAATGTTAACAACCTATGACATCCAGTATTAATGTATGTATGCGCTTCATGTTCCTGCTCCCCACTGTCAAACATACATAGTCTTTTCCTGTCTCTCTCATTTTCGTACAAAAATACCTGCAGCAGTGCGGGGTTTAAAAGGTGAACAGTAAGTTCAAATCTGAAGCTGTATTATTTACGCCGCTGTAGACGTACACACACAAGTCTCCAGAGTCCCTTTATTCAAACACACCACTTCTCAACGTCACGATTATTGGATCAGAGTCTGCAGGAAAGGCAGAGGGAAATGAGAAAACACACTCAGATCAGAGGGCAGCGGGGGAAACTTTGTCATCACACCGTCGCTTTGAAAGAAAGATATTTACGATTGAAAAGAGAGAGAGAGAGCCTGGCTGGGTTTTGATTAGCTCTGCTTCTGCTGCTGCTCATTACCAGAAAAACACAAACTCACGTCTTGGACCATCTCCCTCTTTCCCCCAGCACGTCTTCAACCCTTACATCCACGCAAGACATGTTCCTACACCACATAAAAAGCACATCAGAGCCCTCATCTTTAAATAGCCTGTGACATTTTATTGACGGTTGAAGTGTGCGTGCTCGGCGCCGCTGCGGCTCGGGGCCTATTAGAGCAATTGAATCTCCAGATTTTTGTCTTTTGAAGTGATGTGCGAGCGGCCATGCTGTCCACACTCTGGTTAATCATTAGCGATAGCAAAGCGCTCAAATGAAAGGCAGTGCTTTCAAGGCAGCGGGGGGGGCGTCTGTTATGCCGCTCACAGATAATATCACCTCTGGTTTGTGAGAATAAGAGAAATAAAGCGAGGTTTTGATGCACCAGGCGAACTGTGTGCTGTGTGCGTGCCCTCTCCTCCCCCGGGGTGTCACACACAGTGCTGGTGATTAGGGATCCTCTTTTATGTGATGTGCAGCCATTAGCAATCCGTGTGGTGTTGCTCCCTCTCATAACGTTGCTCTGGATGTAAACTTCTACAAAGGCTTTCAAGGCTTTTTGGCCCGTGTTCATTTTCCGATGCTTAGATATGACGTTCGCCTGGAGGCTTGTTTCTCTCATGTGATGCTCAGCACCAGCTCCCGAGCCAAACAGCCGAGCACAGATCCGTCCTGAATCACCCGGCATGTGAACCGCCCGATTGTTGCGGGGAGCCTCGGGGGGATGCCAGCTTTTATGCTTTCATGATTGCCCCGGCCAGAACCGTTTTAAATCTTTGAATCGTGCAGCCTCAGACGTCACGTGTCCAGCACACATCATTTTCATCAAATGCTGAACCGTGACACTGCGTGGAGATATTGTTCACATAGCGTAAGACCGGATGAACTGGCCTCTGACGGATGGGCTCTGCTGTCAGGATGCTGTGGTGTCGGCAAGACGATGAAGGGATCAAATGAGTTGTCGGTGTAAGATGCTTATGATTTTAGCATCTGCTAAAGGAGGGACAAAACAAATGTAACACCTAAGATCTGAATCTGCATATACGAGTGGATGTATGTGTGCTTTTCATAGCAATAATACGGTGGCCAACTTTAAAATCCCAGAACGTCAACAAGCGCTCCGTCCCAGCTGTGTGCGTCACTTTTAAGTGTCCGCGTTCACGTTTTTGAGCTTCTTGTAATTTGTTTTATATTTGAAGCGTTTCTTGTATACAGCGCTTTTCGTAAACCCAGTGCATCTGTTGTCAAGTTGGTGAAGATGTGCATGTGTTTTGGCACAGTTGTGTTTTTTTATTTGTATTGTTTTTGAAAATGCAGCGCGTTTTTCCTAATGTAAGTGTTTTGGGATGTTTAGCACATTTGCCCCTGTCAGTACCGTACAATAGAGATTCTGAAATATCAAGTTATGATAGTTCATATAGGCAATAAACATAAAAACCATTAGCGACTTTCTTGTCTATAATTCAGTTTAATATTGTACACCTATCATTTCCCATTACACTTTGAGTATGTATCAATGTTTCTGCGTAAATTAGATTGTGTCCTTATAGCTAATATCTAATATGTCAGCTATTGAGTCAAATGGGACTCTGACATCTCTGTTGTGTATCCATTGTGCTTACGTTTAAATGTGATAAGGGGCTTTTGTTATTGCTGTCTTTAGACTTCTTTAAGAAGTACAGCACGATTTCCTAACGTAGTTTTTTAAGTTTTATGTTACGGACATTTGATTTCTACTTAATCAATCAATCAATCAATCAATCAATCAATCAATGTTTATTTATATAGCCCAATATCACAAATGTTACATTTTTCTCAGTGGTCTTCACAGTTTGTACAGAATATCAGTATGACAATACGACACCCTCTGTCCTTAGACCCTCACATCGGACAAGGAAAAACTTCCGGAGAAAACCCACAGTTTAGATCAAATTAATCAATGTTTTCATATCCTGTCTGGATATGAAACATTTGAGTTGGCAAACATTTGATCATAATGTGTGTTGGTTTATCTGGAAGAGGGGCCATTTCACTATCATTTCCCATAATGGCTGTTTTGGCTCATATCTGCCACTGGATCAGATGATGTGTGTCTGCTTCAGCTCCTAATCTGAGTATTTTCTGTCTGAGATGAAGATTCGATTGCTGCATGAGTAAATGTCATTAGATGTGTGTGGTTGTGTGTGAGTGTGAGGGGACAGGAAATGGAAATCAGGCGTCCCAGGCTCCATGGCAGCGCGCTCCCCGCAGCGCAGAGGCTTCAGGTTTCAGAGAAAACAGGGAGTCCCTCTAAAGCTGTCAGTAGAGCATCACAGAGGCCGAGAGAGGAGAGAGGAGAGAGGAGAGAGAGGGGTGGTCGGAGTGAAGGGAGGGAAGCTGGAAGCAAGGAACAGTTATAAATGGAGGAAGTCATGGTATTGATTGCAGATTTTGGAAGAAAAGAGAGAGATAATGCTTTGTTGTTTTGTCCAAACATGTTTGCATTTGAAAACTATACTTTTTAAACATATTCTGCTATAAGGACTAAACATTTTTCATTTAAAAAATATATACCAAGTGCATCTATCTTTGATGTTGTCTATACTTATGAACTATATAAATAGCTTGTAAATTGCTCTAATGGTCATAAACTTATACTCGTTTACAACTCATTGTTTGTTTAACCTCCCTCTCTGTTGAAAATACAACAAGACGTACTTGGAGTCAAACGAACTGAGATTAACGGCCTCCTTCCACTTTTATTTTTAAACGATTTTCTTCATATTTGCTTAAAGTTTTGCAAACCTTTCGAGTTCCCAAAGTCATTCGATTGTCACCATATGAGGAATCATGTGCAGAGAACGATACGATATGATGGGATAATACTTTATTATCATGTCAATTCAGATTTGTTTTCTTGCATCACAGATGTTGTTTATTTAAAAAGGCCATTACACCCACTGACAACATGCTCAAGACCCTCAAGTTTATTAAACCTGGGATTTAACAGCATTTCATTTGAGGATTGACTGGTGCACGAAGACATTTATCCTTTAAAGAGGACATATCATGCTATAGTGAAAACATATATTGTAAGGCCATACCGATACAAAACATGTCTGTGAAGTTTTTTGCTTAAAATACCAAACAGATCCCCCATTGTAGCCATGCCTCATACTGCTCATACCCCTCTTTTGCAGCCCTGTTAGAGAAACGCGGATTTTGGGTCCTTAGCTTTAAAAAAAGGAGGCGGAGCTAATGCCTGATCAGAATTATACCGGAGATAAAGTTAAATTCTGCTGTGATAAAACGCCATCCTGTTCTAAACCACATCAAGGATTATTTCTGAAACAGTATGGAGCTCAAATGCTTTTTCTCTTGTGGGTTTATCACAAGGTGAGTTCCTTTTTATTATTTCCTGCTTTTTAAACACATGTGCTCTCCAGTACAGGTTAGCTCTGAGTGTTAGGGATGCTAATGTAAACAAAGACGAGATTACGTCCAAAACACGTCAGGCATTGTTTCTGATAGCAACTCTCTGTGGGTCCGCTGCCGATTTGACGTCATATCGGCAGCAAATCTGTATCCGCTCGTTGAACCACCGTTTTTTAAAAGATTTGGGTACAGACTTAAAGAGAGAGGGTTTTATTTTCTGACGCTGCGTGAGTTCCCCGACACACCGGGGACACATGTTTATGTATAAGAGACATCAAAGAGTGCATTTTGCATGATAGGTCCCCTTTAAATTGACAGTTGAAGTAATAGAGACATAACTCATTTATTTTACCAAAGAATTGTTTCTGCAGATGATACTCCATCACAGACTGTAAATCTTGAGTGTTTTTGTTTTCCTCTGTTCTGCGCCTGTTGTTTCCTCTCCTCTTTGATAAGTGTAACTTCATTTGGGATTAAGAGACCCCCTGTTTCTGCGTCTTCAATGCAATTATCCTCTGCCCCCTTTCCACACACACACACACACACACACACACACACACACACACACACACACACACACACACACACACTCACACACTCACACACACATCTCCAAACATTGTTTTCTTTATTTCATTAAATGCAATAATTTCACTGTGGTAGGGAAAGAAAAAAACCTCATTAAACTAATTAGGATTGCCACAGAAGACTCTTGAGGCTCCTTTTAGACTCTGCTCTGAGGATTGTACCCCAGTGTGTATCTGCGTGTTTGGATCTTTTATTTCAACCGTCTGCATTTCAATGGTGATATCTGCGATCTATTGGCCTTTTGTGGCGGCGCTGAAATGACTTTGCGCTGCTGTGAATGAGGCCGACAGCTGCTGGGCGGAGATTTGCCGCCGCAATAACTGTCGGAACAAAACCTAATCACTCCTTTTGGCCCTCGTTTGCTTATGCTAATCTGCCATTGTGAGGAAGTGTATTAATAGTTCAGCACGAGGGTGGCATGTTTTCATCATGGAGTCGATGTCATGGCATTGAAACGAAGCAGGAGAGAGTAGATGAGCTGTGAACTCTGAGCCTCCGTACTCTTTAACGGTTCCCTGAAAGCATCGAGTTTACAGGTGGTTTAGTCCTGGAATACTGACTGTGATCACACATTTGTTTTATGTCATGCAGCTCTATCTGAATCTCAGTCCGTTCTGATTGGTTAGCTGGTCTAGGTGGTGATTGGTCAACCACGTAGATATTTTCCCGCCCCTTATCACGTACAATGTGCTATAGTGATGTCGCTAGGTAACGGAAGTAAACAAAGGAGTCCAATTGAGGCACTTTAGGCTGTGTCTACAGTTTGTTTAAAACCTATATAACACACTACAGAAAGGGAAAACCTCAAAAACCCTAATGGTCAATCTCAATCTCAACCTTTATTTATGTATATAGCACATTTAAAATAGCCTCAGTTGACCAAAGTGCTGTACAGGGAATAAATACTATATAAAATAACAAAAGGGAAGTCAAATAATAAAGCAATAATTAAAAAGCACAATAACTAGAAACATAGAAAAACAAATACAAATGTAAAAATGTTATGTTCAACTAGTATTAAAAGCAAATTATATTATATCAACTCTCTCCTCAAATGTACCATGTTTTTTCCCCCAAATACATGATGCTAGTTTCCCTTCATCACTGTGTTTGATTGGGTTGTGATATCTATGATGAACCCAGGACTAGGGATGCTCCGATCGCCAATTTTGGGGCCGATCGCCGGAATCAGTATCGGCCAATACCGATCGAGTGGGCGGGGCCTATGGGGATCTTCCATTTAAAGTGATGTTTAGAACTCAGTTAATGGGGCTCATTCACTGGAGCTTCCACAAACAACAGCAAACATAATTATTACATTCAAATGAAGTACATTATTCAAGTTTACATTAACTTTGGATAACACGGGAGAAATGAGCGGAAGCGCTCTCTTTCCTGACAGCCTGTCAGTATCGTCTCATGCAGCTCACTGATCCAGTAATGAGTGACTCGACAGTGAAGAATAAATGTATTTATAACTAGTTTAGCTTGTTAGAGGGGAAGATAAAATATCTAAGTGTGTTAGGTCTAACTCTTAGTGTGTGTTTCGCTCACCGGTCCATCACAGCGGGCGGAGCTGCAGGATTTCTGCTTCACACACGTTGCAAACCGCTATTTGATTGTCATTTTCGGACACCTTAAAATAATGCCAGACCGGTGAAGCCATTTTGGCGAGCTTGTTTTGCCGCACACTGAGAAAAGTGTCATGTATTTTACGTCATGTGATCGGCTCTCCCGAACGGCCTTTATAGAGAGCACCGATCGATCGGCAGAGAGTGAATATCGGCCGATATCGATCGTTAAATCCATTCAATTGCGGCGGCCAAAGCAAAAAGAGACGTAAGATAATCTGGTTTGAATGTGAATGTCACGACCCGATATGGCAGAAACATCCATTCATTTTCACAACTTGTGGCTTCAACTGAAAATGAACAAATGAAATGTTGATGACTAGAAATGCATTGACACATTTAACTGACAGGTCAAATGTACCCAAGCTGCTTACCTTAGCAGATCCTGATCAAAACCTATGAAGTTGACGATCCTAAAACATTGATATCATATCATAGGAATATCAAAGGACTTCAAACAATCGTCAAAGTTGGAACACAGAGAAGATGTAGCCTCCTGTTGCCTCAGAGCTCAACAAACAGGAAGTCAGGCAATTTGCTATAGAGGTTGTTTTCCGAGTTTTAAGTATTTCTACTCTTTATGTATAATCTAGACACAGACATATCCCTTTGATTCAATCCCTTAAGTCCTCATGCATTCCTCTTTGTTCTCCTATAAACAAAACCCACTATTCCCCCTGTCAGCTTTTAAGGACTTGATGACAGGGAGTCTCTTTGATGGGTAATTGGTCTCTTAAATCACCTCCAAATCACACACATTGTAGATTAAAGGCAACTCAATTAGCCCTCGTTACCTGATGCTTTCGAGACGTCAGACCGCCACCTTCCCCTCTGTTTTCCTGCACATATCCTATTCCATATATCCACTTTTGACAAGAAACAGACATCTACAAGCGGCGGCCCTCGACCACCGGAGAGCTTCATCTTTGTTGTTTCTTGTTATATTCCAAACAGCCTCTGGAGACATTAGGAGAGGAAGAGAGGGATAGTTTAGTGGACGAGAAGGAAGCAGCGATGAAGTGTTGACGGCTAAAGTGACAGTCGTTTTCTTCTTCATATATTTCAGCTTTTTTCAGCACTTTTTTTTTCCATTCTTTCAATCAATCGTTCTTGACTGATTGATAAGATAGAAAGGTAAAGATTATGCTTTTTTTTAAACTTCCCCATAGCATAGTTTCTCCTGCGGGCCTCTAAGATTATTCAAATAAGCAACCTGAGAAGGAAAAATCCCTCTGTGGTTAAACTCTTCCCAACCTTTAGACATTTGCACTCATTGCTTACTTTTAGAGCGGCACTCCTTAAGGTTTCAGTCCCAGCTGATTTGCCGATGTTAGCCAATATTTGGCCTTATTTTAGTCTAAAAGCTCACTCAGTCAGCTCCTTACTTTCTCAGTTATTCCCCGCAATATATTGAACTGTCGCTGTCGAAATAATTCGGTAAATGACCGCTATCTTATTTTGTAGATGCTTAAATGATTAACGATAGGCCTCAGAGCTTAGTTGAAATCCAAACCAATCGCATTGCGTGAATGACATGTATATTTATGTTTGGTTTAATGCTTTTCTGCGGTTTAATAAATGTTGGCTTTGCATTATCAGTCACTTTGCCACCCAGTTTGTATTTCTGCATATAGAAATATTGCAATTACGGCTGTCAATGGTCACGTTTAACCGCTTGCGATTGATCTGGAGACCTTAACACGTTTTAAAAAATGTACGCAAATTATTAGCATTACCAATTTTGACCCACAGTTACTCTCCTAATCCCAGCACTGACGTTTACCGTGAATCGCATGGCAGTGAAAACGCAAAAAAAGAGACATGTGTTGCATTAACTGAAGAACCACCATTACCTATCCATGCCATACATTCAGAAATCATGTTCATCACACATGGCAGTTATATTAAAACAAAAACATGTACACTTATACTGGTTGTAAAGCGCATGATAGATAGTGCCTTAACACGTATAATACCTTAATGGTTGCAAGGCGTAACCATTGGTAACCATTGGTAACCATTGGCAACCATTGCTCTCAATTGCTCTCACGGTCATTCTTTTTTTAACTGTATTATGAAAGAGCAGTGGTGTACAGACCAGCCAGACCTGTGCGAGACTTATTGACCCACACACCCCCCACCCTTTCAGATAATTGATCAGCAGCACATCCACTACCAGCCCCCACCCCCGCTTCCCTTAGGCCGGTTAGTGCAAATAATGGCTAATCGATACGCGCTGAAGTCCCCGTGAATGTGCTTTTAACACTTGATTTATGTCACGGCAACACGGCAGCTCACTCACTCTCTTGCTCACTCCGCTTACCAGCCAATCAATTCAGCCAATCACAGTGAGGACCAGTCTTTATGATTTTCCTATTTAATGTTTTTTTATTAAACGCCATATATAGATCGGAGTGACCTCAGCGACTCGCCGTGATTAGGTGAGATTATGGCGCCGCGGTTAGGTCACGTCTGAGGTTTTATCGACAACGTATTTGGAGTATGTAGATTTGTATTGATTGGTGATTTTTTTTGTCCGCTGTTCATCGCTCAGTGTCGCCGAGCAGCTGTCAGCGGACGTGTGCTAATGACAGGAGATCAGTGCATCAAAAAGGGATTTCTCTCTGCCTTGACGAGTGTGAGGTTTGAGGTTTGATCCATCTGTGCTCTCCATCCTGAATACATTTTAATGAGAGGGGCTGTCCAGTATCAGCAGCACACACAGAAGGATGTGAATAATGACCATTCATTTCATCACCTATTGCCAGAGCCCCACATGAAATATTCAGACTCCCTGTTTCCGTCCAACTTACAGTCAAAAAAACAGAAGTATACTATTTGCAAATATTCAAAATAGAGTTCAACTTCAAAGCCTACATTTTGAGAAGCTTGAACTCGTACGTTTCTGGTTTTTGTTTCTTGGAGAAAGACTTAAACAGCTGATCACATGTCAAAGTGTCTATTTGATCTGTTATATTGTGCACTGTTGGAGGAGCCTGTCACCTAAGATGTTCATCGTCATAACTACACTGTAGCTCAAAGGACAATAAAAGCCTTGAATCTTACATCTTGAATCTTGAAGAGGAGGGTGGGAGCCTTTGTATTCCCCTCCATATCTATACATATGCATGGGTAGAGTAGAGGGATTTTCGGGGTAAAGGATCCGTCCCAGGAGGGGTGATCCGGTGGCAGCGCGGCCCACTCACAGTGCACCGAGGTTGGGGAAGAATGCCCTGACCTTCCCCTCCCTGTGGATCTGATTTCTGAGCGTTATTCAGGAAGCAGTGATGACAACCACACGGAAACCATCCCTCCCTCTCAATTGCCTTCCTCATGGCCGTTTGACTCGAAAGGAAATCAAGAGTTTCCAGGGTTACATACTGCGCGCTATAATCAGTCGTCAGCCACACGAGTAGTTTGTCATTGTCGGGGAAATGTGGATATGGTTGTTACAATCTTGATTGCAGGATTTTGTGATGAAATTGACGTTTAAAGGGGCCCATTTATAATACTTTTCAGGTTCCTTTTTGTATTGAGTGTCTCTACTGTGACATGTCTCCATGCTTTAATGTTCAAAAAGCTCTTTGCTCTTTTGCTGTAGCACCTCTTGGTTTGGAGGAACTTGTGGATTTTAGCCTCTGCAGACCATTTACATGCACTAACACACACAGAGAAGAACAGGGACCCTTTAAGACGTGTTCACCTCTTCATGTCTTTACAAACTATGCACTGAACCAGAAGATCTGAACTATAGAAATTACTTTGTGCAAACTCAAAATCTGAGTTTTTTTTTACATTTGTCGGAAAATCAAGTAATTCAGATTTTATTTATTTTTTAATATGAATTATGAGAAAAGTCAGAATTTTGAATTTTTCAGAAAAAAGTCAGAAATAGAATTTTTCAGAAAATAAATAGAATTTTAGAAAGTAAGATTTTTTTTTTTAGGAAAAAGTTTGAATTATGAGATTTCCCTAAAATAAATTCAGACCTTGGTGTGATTTTCAGGTGGAAAAAAAATTGCATTTTAAGATTTTAGAAAGAATCAGATTTTTTTTTTTGGTTGACATTCTCATACCGCCTGTGCTGCAGCACCTCTTTTCACCCTCTGTCTGAAACCAGAGCCCAGTCTGCTCTTATTGGTTAGCTGGCAGGCTCTGTTGTGATTGGTCAACCGCCTTTGCAGACCATTTACATGTACAATATACCTATAGGTATTTTTGTCTGGCGGGCCACATCCGGGGGTTACTGTGGCGTTGGCGGAGTGGTTAGTGCGTTCTTCCCCCACTCATTATTTGTTTTAACAACTTCTCGTGAGTAATGTGCAGTACCGGAGTCCAACAGAGAGGCAGTAGCTGCGGGACAGTAGCCTGCGTACTGCGTAGCCTTCCCTGCCCTGAAGAAGAAGTGATCCTTCGTTAGCATGAAGAGTCTACTTTACGCGCAGTAGCCCCGCTACGAGGCTCCGGCGAGTTGACAGTCCGTCCCCCGTCAACGACTTCCAAAATTCTGGGCTATATATAAAAAAGTGTCTCTTGGATTAGTGTTGGCCCTTGGACAAATGTAGTTGGTGATCCCTGCACTAGAGGAAAGGGAAAACCCAACAAACAGAATTAGGTCTCTTTAAACTGGTTTTCCATTCATATTTTAACTCATTCTGGTATTAAGGGAATTATTTAAAGTGTATATTTCCTTAAACTAGCTGTGACTATTTTTTTTTTTTCATTAAATCACAAAAATGTCAGCGTGAAAAATAAACTGAAAAGCCAAATGTTCCAATATTTAAAAAAATGAGCTGATGGACTCCAGCTGTGATTTCCATATTTTAAACCAGTTGTATTCCCACACGCTGAGGCACAGTTTCCTCTTACTCATTGCATGTGTAATTATAGGTACTTACTTGTCATTATTTTTACTTTATCATTAAGGCACACAAATCCTCGACAAAAGGAAGCTTATGCGTTTTTAGCTGGCATTTCCGTATATTAACATTAATGTGTATTATATCCAGACTGTGTTTGCTAATCCCTCTAAAAACAGTAGATTTGGCTCTGAATGCTCCGTCACTAATCCATAGTGACATAAATACTATTTTCCCTGTCGTGTTCCCAGAGTTATTTTTAAAGGGGCATTTATGTGAGCTTTTAAGGAACACATGTTGGAATTAACTAACCCTTGTATCCTGTCAAATTTTGTGAATTTTCACGCTCCGTGGACCTTGAAAATCCCAGCGATCGCACGCTCACAGAAGAAGGTATGACATGTGGTATTTATATGTTAATAGATAGTCTCTAAGGTGTTGCAAGCGGTTATCGTCCTGCAAACCAGATCTGGATCAAAACTGTATCATTTGCAAATATTTAAGAGTGGTTTGGTTCTCTTGGGAGTGAGAGTGTGGCACTTGAAGGCAAAGCAGATAAATCAAGGACACAATTTCAGAAACGTCCAATTTATTGACTTTTAAATTCATTATATTAATTTGCATTGTCCAAACTCCACCCATCTGACCCCGAGAAAGCTGAAACAAACCGTGTATTTGCAAATACTTTGATCCAGTGTCAGATTAGCATTCATGAACTCTCATGGAAATGACAAATACTTCACGGTATTTGAGTAGATTTCCCGATGAGTCAATGAAATGCTTTCTTGTAGAATGTTCAGAAAGGTAGTACATAGTGCGAGGAAAAGCTTAAGTATGCTGGAATGAATGTGTTGTTTTTATTTTACTTTATGGAGGTTTTTTAGGGGTTTGATACGAGGGAATATCAATATTTGAGTTAGCATTATTAGAAACACTTATATTATGTCAGATTTTTTATATATATATATCCAATTCAATATTACATACGCTCCTGGTACAAGAAAGCAACGTGTGTTTTAGTAATATTTACATACAAACATTTACTTATTCTTCAGTTTGTTTTGTCCGTTAAGTGAATGATACCCACTAAAATAGGAAAATGTATGTAAATATATAAAACATTTTGTAAATAACATGCAGTAAATACTTTATGCTACAACAAGAACTCTCACAGGCATAATGTTAATGTATGCAAGGTGCTAGTTTGATGTTTCCTACCACTAGAAATCACCGTAATTCAATATAATATGGATATAAAACATACGGGACGTTACCCTCTTACAATATCTTAGCAGATATGATGAAAATGCTGGAAGATGACTTTAGTTTCTGTCAATATGTACAACTGTACAAAGTCCCTGATGTAGAAAGGCATCCTAACTTAATATTTACATATAAACTTTTACTAATATTTATTTGTACTGTTCCCTTCTTACACACACGAATAGGAATTTCAATATAAATATATATAACAACCTTAAAGCCACAAAGAATCGCAAAAGCACAATGTCCACATATGGAAGTTTACTATATTCTTTAATATATCACGTAAAATACCATAAATCCACTTTAAATATGGTTTAAAACATACTCTTGCTTTAACAGATATGATGTTAAGGCTGGTACATCACACTCTCAGTACAAATATCTATCAAAGGGAGGAAGGCAGGCTAACTAAGAAGAGGAGATGATGGGAAACATAAGAGAGGGAACTGGAGAACACATTACATCTCAAAGCTAATGTGTAACTGTAGCAGATATGGAAATGTAGGAGAGGACTAAACGAAAGGAATAAATGTCTAATATCAATCCCACACCCTCCACAACTCAATGTAAAGTATATTGGCAATGATTGAAGGGCTTTGGTCCAGGATGAGATGGCCCCTCCAGCACAACAGACAGCAGAGGAATCATGATCCTCTGGCTCCTCGCATAAATACTGAGGTCCCCACACACACACACACACATACACATACACACACACACACACACACACACACACACACACACACACACACACACACACACACACACACACACACACGGTCTATCACTTCAAACAGCCCGGACACACAACTAATGGCGAAAGGGTCTCTTAAAGTGGCACACTTAAGCACAGCACATCCCCCCCATACCCATAATGCCTTATTTATGACCCCCTGGTCCGCTATAAACCCAGCCTGTGTCAGCATCTGACTGCAGGGCCTCCAGGGATTCATCCACCCCGTGCCAGAACATAGTCTGCACCCTTTACGTCCCTCTTCTCTTATTCAATTCCTGTCCCGGGGGGTCGGTGTTCTCAGCAGCATGACAGACAGAGACTACTATAATGTTTGTTTGTCTATACTGCTTAGAAAACCAAGGTGGTGCAGTGCAAGTGAAATGTTTTAGGTAGGTAGGTAGGTAGGTAGGTAGGTAGGTAGGTAGGTAGGTAGGTAGGTAGGTAGGTAGGTAGGTAGGTAGGTAGGTAGGTAGGTACCGGTACTTTATTGATTATTGGGAAATGTTAAAAAGCATAAAAAACACAAGGCAATGTACATAAGAGAAATTAAGACACAAGAAATAAAATATCTAAATATTTCAAAAATAGAAATAAAATAGCTTAAAAAAGTTAAAGAATATAAAATATAAATATATAAGTGGAAATACAAATCTCCAGTAACAAATATAATGCAGGATATTATTGTGCAAGAAAGGATTATTCAAAATTAATAGAATATGAATGTACAGTGGAGTCTATGATGTGGCTGAGGTAAAGTGTGGGGGGGGGGCAGAACATAGTCTGCACCCTCCCCTCTCCTCTTATTCAAATCCTGTCCTGGGGGGTTAGTGTTTTCTCAGCAGCATGACAGAGACTACGTTCACACTAAGATGGGTACAAATGTTTTTCAAATCCAGTCCGTTCACCTCCTCCCCGACATCCTCCATCCACTCTTTGAAGTCTCCTCCTCACCTTCCCCTTCCTCCTTTTGTGCTTTCATTCACTCTTATCTCGTCTCCTCTCCTTACTTTCGGGCCTAATCTATAAATATTTCCCTCCAAATCCTTCAGCCCGCCTTTCATCCATCCCCCTTGACTCGCCACTATCTCCCTTAACTTCTCTTCAGCTTCTACTTAAGTGAAAAAAGGATCAGAATTATATATTCAGAATCAGAGAGACATCCTTTCTCTCCAGCTCTTTCATCCCAGAAAGGGAATGTCCACCACCTGAATAATTCAACACCTACTTTCAGGCCCTCTTCAAACTTTTGAAAGGAAGAGTATTTTGGATGATCCAGTCACAAATTGATGGGAAGCCACTTGAAGAAAGGGTCACTGTGTGTCGTAAAGTGGAGGGGACACAAGGGCTCAGATTAAATAAGGACATTATGATTGACACTGGATTTTAGCCTTTGCCGACCATTAACATGCACACACATATATAACACACTAAGATAAGATAACTTTATTGATTCCAATTTGAGAAATGTTTGTGTTGTAGCAGCATAAAAAGACATGGCATTGTAGAATACAAATTAAAAGACAAGAAATAAACAAGAAAGTAGAAAGTATACATGTTGAAGGGAACACTTAAAAGGGCATGATATATTGTATGTAATATAGAATTCAATTACTTATAACAACCATTATAACCAAATACTTTGCTTTGTATGAATCGTATACATCCT
>NW_011368462.1:82575-87891 GCF_000735185.1 Notothenia coriiceps | reverse complement strand
CGCCAAAAATGTCCTCCTTTCAAGCTGCTGTTTTTAGAATCAAGAGATCATGTAGAAATATTGAACATGTTTGCAGGAGAGCTGTTTGTTTCCTCACCTTTTATCACTTTGACTTCCTACACAGTCTCACCTCCTTTGTCCCCTCCTTCCTCCACACTTGGCATGTGTCCTCACTCGCCATGCTTCCTTCCTTGCTTCCTTCCTTCGCTGTCTTTCTTCTTCACTCCTTCATCTGCCACCCTAAGTCTCGTCTCTCCCCCTCCATCCTCTCACAAAGACTTCCCCACGCAGAGATCTTGACAGCGTTCTCCAGAGAGGAACCAGCCCCCCAGAGGGAAATGAACCGTGTGACGGGTGTCTGCCAAAAACTCTGTGACACCTTTTGAGTTTCCCACCGGGCTCTTTGATGGGCTGCACTTTTCATGTGTGTGTCTCTCTGTTGCGTCAGGGAGAGCAGGGGGTTTCAAACAATTGCAATTAAAATGTACCAAAATGCCCTTTTTCTGTCTTTCCATAATGCAGTCACAGGTTTCTTTTTATAGGACCACTCTGAATGCAAATGAATGGAACAACAAGAGAAAGAAAATCACATTTTTGTCAATTTTTGTTCAACATTTACAATCCTTTTGAACTTCCAAAACGTTTCAGCTGCTATAATTGAAACTGGCGGCTTAGGCTTTTCATTTTTAATATAAGTTGGTCTTTATTTCAGTTTAGTGTTATAATACAAACCCTGAAAGAATTGTAGATAAATCCCAGGACAAGCTACCCCTATTTTATTGGTTGAACATTTGTATAATTCATCTTTTTTTTTGGTCCGAATAACAATCCAAAACCTACAGCTATTCATTTCATTACATAAAAGAACGGAGAATATAAAATATTATAATATATAACATTTTAAAGCAATGCAAAAATATGTGCCTTATTTAAATCAAAACTACATGCACAAGAATGCTGGAAATATAATGAACACATCACATTCATATGCATACATTTACAACACACACACACACACACACACACACACACACACACACACACACACACACACACACACACACACACACACACACACACAGCCTTAGTGTAGTCACCCTGTCAACCCTTCAAAAAGACTGTCTGTGTTTACTGCCAGAGTCCAGACACACACACACACACACACACACACACACACACACACACACACACACACACACACACACACACACACACACACACACACACACACTCGCTGGGTGCAGTCACTGCTACCTAGTTAGGAGATGTTTTGACAGCAGTCTGGGGGCTTTGTCTGCCAGGAAGTAGACAGTATCCTGGGTGGGAGATGGTGGGGAGGGGGGGGTCCAGCAGATTCCCTGTATCACCTGTCCACCATAACATGCACTGTTGCCTTTTATTGCTCCATCATACGGGCTGGATTTACCAAGCAGTCCGTTAGAGGAGAGGAACCGGTCTGTGTCGCTGTATTTTAAATCATCTGTAGAGAAAGTGAGCAGGTCTGAAGTGGGTGAGTCTGTCCAAAGGGTGGGCAAAGAGAAAGTGAAACATTTAGGGCGGCGACTTATTATTATTTTCATTATCGATAAATAACCATTTGTTTATTTTGTTCAGCAGACGGTTAACCGAAAAGAAACGGTGTAAAAACAGTCATTGTTGTGATTTCCCACCAATCAGGGAAAGCCAGGCTCGTGTGTGTTTTATTCAACTAATAGTCCAGTCAGCCAGTATTCAGTTTACTGTCACATATGGCAAAGGAAACCCACTTCACATTTCAGAAGCTGGAACCTCTGAACCTGTAGCCAAGATGAGTTGCCAATTGATTTCCATTTGATCGATTTTTTTATTGAATCAATTAATCATTGCGGCTTCAATACAATTCCTGAGGACAACAGATGAAAGATTTGTACTTGTATCTGTAATTTATTAGACATTCTTCCTAAGTCCAAATAACTATCTGGATGCAGATATCTCCAGCTACCTCATATCTGTTCTTAAAATGTGTTTGATCCGTATCATAAGTTCTCCAAATGGGGTTATCTTTTATTCTCTATCTGCTGTATTCAGATTCCAAATAACTATTCTGACTTTAAAACTCATGAAACAGCATTTACAGTATTTGCTGATTTTCAAGACATGCCACCATCAGGAGCAACCTGCAGTGCAGTCTACCTTAACAACACTGCTACCTAGCGCACACACACACACACACACACACACACACACACACACACACACACACACACACACACACACACACACACACACACACACACACACACACACACACACACACACACAGATGACAAATTGTAAGCTCTTCCTCCCTGCCACCTCTTCTCCAGTTTACTCCCAGAACTAATTTCCCCCTGACTCACCAAATCCCACAGAGTTTCCACCTGTGAGCGGTCCCAGTGGTCAGCACAATCGGGAGTTCAGGCTGCATCGAGTTGAAAGCCAGGAAGACGTCAAGGTGGTGGGGGGGGGGGGGGTTGAGTCAACTGAGAGGGGAAGCAAGAAAGAGGATGCGTCTGTACCCTGGCTGATGCTATGGGTGTTTCATGGTTGGCACGATTGTGGAAATCAGACATCGCATGTACAAGCAGTTGTTTATTTTAACGAGTTCTCATCAATGCTCTCGTGATATAGATAACGCAGATGACACAGAGGAGCTTGCTCTAGACGTTCTGCATGCGGCTGAGAAGATGAGGATGTGCTACCTGAGGCACACACACACCACAGTTTGTCTAGACGGATAGCGAACACGGCAAAGACAAGTATTCTGACTATTATCTACCGCGGAGCATTACACAGAGTCACGCGGTCAGCGCTGCGTGTCTATCCGTCGTCCCGCTGTCGATTCTAAACTCCATCACATCCTCATCACACTATCATACACACACACACTACAACTACAACAACACTACATGTAAAGTACACCGCACACACATGCGATCATCTATACAACCACACTAGCTACCATCAAGTATCACACAGCCGCGCGACGACAGAGGCGCCACCAGAAAGATGACCTTCGCTCTTGCCTAGCCTCAATACCATAACACTCGGTTCAAATGGATAGGTTGACAAACTTCTCAATTCTTAATGATAGTCTGACGCACCCCATAGCATCCAGCAGGTACCTTCCTAAATTCATTTTTATTTTGTGTGTTTGTAGTGGTGTCAAGATTGTGTGAATGTCGTAGCTGTCGTGTGTTTGTGTGATGTGTCTGCTGCTATCGTAGATGTAGGATGTGTGTGTGTGTGTGTGTGTGTGAATCGTCCAGGATTTCCTTCTAAGATGACTGCCGACCTCTGGAGGTTTAACAGATGTGAAGTTAAACAACTCTGACATCTGTTCCACCACGTGAGGTTAACCAGAAGTTAAATATTCGGGCGCTATTCGTTTTACAAATATGTACTGCTATAAAGCTCAAATAAAACGTTGTGGTAGCTTAAACCCAAAATGTGTAGGGTCCAAAATAATGTTATATAAAGTAAAAAATTCCAAAGAATCACAAAAGCATAAATTCCTTTCTGTACCTTTTCAAAATGTAACAATTATCAGCATTTTCACAAACATAAAGGTTTACTGAGTGAAGAAATGAAACTTCATCGGAGTTTTACCCACACTGAAGCCATAACTAGCTTACAGGTGTTTATACAAGATGATGCTGCTCTGTGCCCTTCAAGATCAAATATCAAAGGTAAATCATGGAACGAAAAGAAACAAAAATCACTGAGCTCGGTTCCTTCTTTGCCTTTTTA
Organism: Notothenia coriiceps; assembly: GCF_000735185.1. Classification (NCBI taxonomy): domain Eukaryota; kingdom Metazoa; phylum Chordata; class Actinopteri; order Perciformes; family Nototheniidae; genus Notothenia; species Notothenia coriiceps. Next base: position 84,123 of record NW_011368462.1, on the reverse strand, counting down.
GTGTCTTCAGTTACCAGCTGAGCGTTTCCTGTGTCTCCTTTGGATCCTGTGAGCTTTGGGCTTAGTAGGAATATTCCATATTGCATGTTCAGTTCTCTACTATTCATTAGATTGTTTTTATTCTGATCTATTAGTGCATTTGTTAAGTAAAATAAAGGTCTCAGAAATCGGTAACCTACGATTAACATATCACTATTAGGATACTACGGGCTTCATTCAGACGCAAATAAACAACTCATTTGGAAAAAGGTTGGTCTAACCCATGCTCTAAGAAGTGCAGGGGGAAGTTGTAGACGCCAAACGTTAGTAAATACCACTTCTGTGTCAAGTCTGTGACGCCATTTCGTTCAAAAATACTTGTTTTTCCATTTACTTACATTGATAATGAGACGTAGGTAACTCAACGTGTGTGAAATTAGCTTTTCAGTGTTAGTCGACTTCCCAGGTTGAACAACTTGAATAGTCCTTATTAAAAGTTGGGGTATGGTCATTGGAGAAACCAGCTTGAGTGCGCTAGAATTAGATTTAATTTAATTATCATGTATCTGGGATTAAATATATAATGTGTTTTCCTGCTTCTCTCTCATATGTCCTCCTCCTCCTATTACAACTCGATATTCTGTCTTGCACTATGATTCCTGATTGTTTGTGCTACAGTATGGTATACGTCTGTCAGGTCAGGTAGACCATCTCAGTTTATTTTAGCCGGCTTGGTTGCTCATGATTAATTGTTCGTGCTTTTATCATTGTTGTCTGCTACGTGTCTTTCCTACAGTATACATTTTTTTTTTCATGGATTTTTTTTCAAACACTTCAGATTAATTCATTGCTATCGGGATGTTAAGAGCTTATTTCCTATGTGTAATGGATATGTGTTTATTTCTCTTGATGTCCTGGTTTTCTAATATCTTACTCACCTAAATAGTCCTCATGTCAATAAATTGTTAATGAGTTTTTTCTGTAGAATGGTCGTGATGCGAAGATCGTGGATTGGCTTGGTTGGTCTTTAAGGACAACCCAAGTGGCATGCTTTATCTGGTGATCCAAATTGTTATCCATGTCCAACCTCATGTGCTTTGGCTATCTTGTCAATTACTGTTAACTGTTCTGCTCTCATATGTGTTTATGAAGCCCTGTGCAGATGTTTTTGTATTCTGAAAAGTCCTTCAAAAGCCATGTTCTGCTGCTCCATATACATATGATCTTTATGTTTATTGTATGTCTTTAATCCAGAAACCTTTTAACACAGATGATTGTTTTTTTTCGGCTGATTGCGCTCTCTTGCATCTCTTAACATTTATTGTCATTGTTGTGTTATTATATGCTCTCTATGTTCTCATTCTGGTTTCTATAAGATTTGTATGCTCTGCTTTAGCTCTTTATAAATGAGTAAATAACAAAAGATATGATATTCAAGGCTGTTTGTGAGTGTGAATAGTTAACTAAAGGGCTTCAGGTGCAAAACAAATTTCATCATTTGTTGGTGGTCTGGAAATATGTCCTTGCCCCTCCATAATATGCTATCTTGTTATTTTGTATATATTTCTA
>NW_011368462.1:76862-82530 GCF_000735185.1 Notothenia coriiceps | reverse complement strand
GGTTTGGAAACCGCTGTGTCAAACTCGTGGAACAACCACCAACTGTTTGTTCAAACTTCCGTCTGTAAACTCCAAATAAAACCACCAAGTTGAACTTCAGGCCCGGCTTCTTCTTCGCGTCTCTTGAGTCCTGGAACTCTCCATTGCTCAGAAGTTCCCCCCACAAACAAAAATAAAAAGCTTGATCTCTTCAGGCATTATCTGTCACAGTAAACCAGTTAAGTTTTCTAGGGGAGACTACGTGGCCTCCTTTTAAGTGTGTATATGTGTATATATATTAATACATATATTTTTATATAGTATACGTGGATCGGAAGTATTCTACCCCTTAACTTTTTTCACATTTGTTATGTTAAAGCCTTTTTCAAAATGGTATCATCTTTTCTATCTTCAATTTTCCAGACAACACCAACATTAAAAGGTGAAAAAACGTTTTTAAAGATTTTTTTGTCAAACGTGTTAAAAATAATCAAATGAAATATCACATGTACATAAGTATTCACACCCTTTGCACCACCACGGCTCTTCCTAGAGCTTGCTGCCCAAACCAAACTGATCATCGGGGGAGAAGGACCTTAGTCAGAGAGGTGACCAAGAACCCGATGGTCACTCTGACAGAGCTCCAGTGTTCCTCTGTGGAGATGGGAGAACCTTCCAGAAGGACAGCCATCTCTGTAGCACTTCACCAATCAGGCCTTTATGGTAGAGTGGCCAGAAGGAAGCCACTCTTTAGTAAAAGGCACATGAAAGCCCCCATGGAGCACCTAGAGGACTCTCAGACCATGAGAAAAAACAAATGATCTGGTTTGATGAAACCAAAATTGATCTCTTTGGCCTGAATGCCAAGCATCATGTCTGGAGGAAACCAGGCACCGCTAATCACCTGGCCAACACCATCCCTACAGTGAAGCATGGTGGTGGCAGCATCATACTGTGGGGATGTTTTTCAGCGGCAGGGACTGTGAGACTAGTCAGAATCCAAGGAAAGATGAATGCAGCAATGTACAGGAGATCCTTGATGAAAACCTACTCCAGAGCGCTCTGGACCTCAGACTCTGGCAAAGGTTCACCTTTAAACTGGACAACAACCCTAAGCACACAGCCACACTAACAAAGGAGTGGTTTCAGGACAAGTCTGAGAATGTCCTTGAATGCCTCAGCCAGAGCCCAGACTTGTACCGGATTGAATATCTCTGGAGAGATCTGAAAATGGCTGTGCACCGACGCTCCCCATTCAAGCTGATGGAGCTTGAGACGGTCTGCAAAGAAGAATGGGAGAAACTGCCCTAAGATAAGTGTGCCAAGCTTGTAGCATCATACTCAAGACGACTTGAGGCTGTAATTGCTGCCAAAGGTGCTTCAACAACATAATATTAAGTAAAGGGTGTGAATACTTATGTTTATGTGATATTTGAGTGTTTTATTTTTAATTCATTTGCAAACATTTAAAAAAAATTCACTTTGTCATTATGGGGTATTCTGTATAGAATGTTGAGAAAACAAATTAATTTAACCAATTTTGAAATATGGCTGTACATAACAAAATGTGGAAAAAGTGAAGGGGTATGAATACTTTCCGGATGAACTGTATATATATATATGTAGATGATTACTGTGTGCATGGAATGGAACGGGGATTTCCTTCATACAAGAATGTGTGCTTTTTCAAAAGAACATCTCAGTGCTGTGCATCTGCTCTGATTAAGGGGCTGACCGTTGGCTTGTTTGATCATCATTGACAGGCCTACATATTTTATCATTGTTTACCCGTTTTACACTCCACTTAAGTGACATTTAATTAGAGGGATAATCTAAGGCAGTAGGGGGAAATTTGCTATACTGTCACAAAATCTTGTGGATAGTTGGTTAATACCACAGTGTAGAAATAGTCGGTAGTCGGTTACAAAAAGTCATAACTGAAAAATGTTAGTAAAAATACAAAAGTATTAGCATAACAATATACATAATAATAAATATAGTTGTATACTAAGTAATAGTAAAATAACTAAATTTGACTAATCTCCTGAATTGACAACTACTCGTCGACTAGAACAATCTGTTGTCGAGGGCAGCCCTAAATAAAATGTTTTCTTGATTATTTGTTTAATGTAAATTACTTTAGCAAGGCCAAATAAATTAAACTGCTTTCACTCCTATTTCTCGTAAGCACATTTTATACCAAACATGACATTTTGTGTCATGCAAAAAAACAAAAGAGAGTAACTGGTCATCAACTCTTACGCCCTTTATTGCTCTTTACAACAAGGCATTTATGGATGATCATGTGTTTTTAATACAGTTGACCTGTTTTGCTGTGCAGCGGTACATCTTAAAAATGAAACCAGATAGCAAAAAGAAAAAGTGAGAAAGACAAATGGATGGCGATGGAGAGGGAAAAGGAGTGAGACAGTGTGTTTTCCATCAGAGTCAACCTCGCCAGGCAATTTGGGCCCCCATTTCAGAGGCCTAATGGGAGATGGACAGTGATGGACAGTGCGTGTGGGTTACTTATTAATCCGGGAGAGGCAATTGGAGAACCTCTATCGACCAGCAGTAAATTAAATAAGGCCTATCCTGAAATGGCATTATTCTCCCTCAACTCTCCCTCTGCTCCTCTCTCCTCTCTTGACCTGCTGCAGGGGATTAGAGCAAATCAAATGGGAACATTTAGACACTGTGAAATGATGATGGATATTGACCACACATACAGTAAAAGGTATACGTTGTTTGGACGATTAATCTCAATGCCTTAACTCTCAACCTTGAAGTAACGTTCACAGGGTTTGTAGACAAATTAAAACATATCCAATGTTTTCATAAGGTAAGAAGGATACGAAGGTTGCATTTATATCATGAACTTTTCATTAATAAGGTTAAGTTAAACCGTAATGAATACATGCATTCAGTTGGTTCTTCGCTGCTGTTTTATACAGAAACAAGGCTGTCACGCATTTTCTGATTAAATTAGGATCCAACCTCGTAGTGCTTAAGACGCCTAATGAGCAACGAAGTTTCAACATGGAGCTATTTTTTTTGTCACGCGTGTACAAGCCCTTGAGATACACCAACTCACATGTCCACAGCCTCACAGTAGCAGCTCAGTGTCCTAGAAAAGATTGCTCACCCAAGTTTTCTTAAGAACCAATCCTCGCTTCTCACTGCAGAGTTTTTTGATTGGTTGATTTCTTCAGTGCAAATCTTTCATTTGAGCCATGTATGGATAGCTGTTCGTCTCCTCACTGCCTGCACCAGATGAACTAGATATGAGCCTGTGAAGAGGGCTGAGGAAATAGCCCTGCAGAAGTCACCTTGTGTCCAATAATAGCCTCAGCTCTGTTGTACATCCATCAGTCTACTGTCAGTTATTTAGGACAACTTTACCCTAAAGTCTTCAGAAGACCCCCGGGTACCAGATTCTTTGGCATGGGCCCTTTCTGACCCTTCTCTTATGTGAAATCTCCCAAAAAGTACTAATTGTATTTTTTAAATACTTTCCAGAAGTGAGTGCATGGTCCACTCTGTACACAAACACTAGCTAACAAGACAAGTATTGTATACAGAATGTTTTGCTGTGTTCACACACTCAAATCCCAGTCAGCCAGGATTATTTCAGAAACATTGGACAATAAACAATGTTTAGAATATCACTTGCCGTTGTGACAATACCTACGATTGTGTGAGGAGGGATTTAGGTATATAAAAATTGGATGGTTTCTAGCTAAGAGCCCTTTTTAACATTAAACCTTCATTGTTTCCATCATAGGAGAGGATTTTCCCTAGTTTGTGAGTTCCCTGAATTACAGTGCACAATGCTTCAAATGATGAAGGACAGATCAATGAACATCATTATATAAACAGAGTTATTTTTGCAAATGGGGATCTCCCAGCTTGCCAGACGCAAAAAGAATCCCTTATTTTTACCCTTAGCGGGTGTTTTTTTTAATAAACACACAATGTTTCGTCTGTCCGTTCACAACCGTATTTCAAGAGACTCTTTTTAGAATGTCTACTGGGAATCAAGTGTTGGACTATTGGATTCGGCTGGAAAGCTGTAGTTAAACACTACAGAATCAGAAGTGAATAGAGTTTGAACTGCCAAAACAGATGATAGATTTTAATGACTTTGGTCGAGTCTCTGACTTTTTGTCTAAAAGCAACTGCACATTAAAGTTTCCACTTTTCAGTTGAATCAATTACACTTAAAGGTGGGGTAGGTAATTTTGGAGAAACCAGGTCGAGTGCGCTGGAATTTGAAAATACACGGAACAAATCTGCCACTTCCTTACAGAGCCCCTCCTCCAACACACACGAACGCGCACATGACTAATGAGGGCACGAGATAAGTTTGTGCACAGATGGCCGGGCCGGCTAAAATGATTGGTCGTGCTTTTTACAATACTACGGCTTCCACAGATGACATTTTTTTATGTATTTATTGTCAAAGCACTTAATGTATTCATTGCTATCGGGATGTTAAGAGCATTCCATGGAATATAACAAAAAGTGTTTCTGAAATAAATTACATACCCCACCTTTAAAGGGGCCTTATTACACTCAAATTGAGGTTTATATAATGTGCTTCTGCAACACAGTCTCACTCCCTGAACGTCCAGGAGCGACGCTTGGTCAGGGTCCTTTGGCGTGCAGTTGTGACGCACCGAGTCTCCTTCAGCTTCATAAACAGACGCAAAGAGTTTTCAACTGATTGCAATGTATTCCAATCGGCGGCGGTATTTGACGCTCAGGGAAGCACCGCATCCGCCCATGTCGGCGGCAGTTAAAGGCAATGTGAGCGTCCATTCTCATTGGATAACGGATAATTTTACACCTGGAAGTAAGTATATTCTCCTTACTGTCGAATTGATTTTTACAGTGATATCTGCCACTACTCATCAACTCAAAAACACAGATTATTCCTTGTTAATTACACAAACATTGATTGGGGTTTTAAATGGTGTACATTGCTTTTGTGTTTTTTTCCCCTTCGATTCTGAGAACAAATATTTTTTCGGCGAGTTTAGGATGGCCGAAGACACTACACTAGACCCATTAATCCCCAGCTATCGTTTGAGACGGAGCCAGTCAGCTTTGCTTCACAAACCCCGTGATTAGTCCTCAGGTATGTGATTGGCCTGACCCTCCCGATTGAATTCCATATGAAAAAAACGCTAAAAGATAAAATCATACTTTATTCAGCAGTGCTTGCTTTACTCTTTGAAAGTCATCACCATGAATCCTTGGTAATAAATGGTCCGGCTGGCATTTAATATATTACACATCTGGCTTAGTTCTTTATTTATCTACAGAGATTGGGCATCAGGAATACACCTGAAACTATTCATTTATCGTTCTGTTTTTAATTCACAATAAAGTGTCATAGTATATTTTGTTTGATATTATTAATTGTATTAACTACAGCAGACTGGCTCATGTTAGGCCATCTTTTCTGTGTTCGGACTGTGAGTTGTTCTATCACCTTTGTGGTGTACAAATATCAAGAAACAATATATAGGTGTGGATAACGCGCGGTTGATGTGTGATCTCTGGCTGTGCTGCGGCGGTGTGCTGCGCCTCGTGCCGTCGTGTGTGCGTACTACAAGTAACCGTGTACATCTTTGAACTAACACAATCATCTAATTTACAAGGAAGAACGAAAATGAGAAAGCAT
>NW_011368462.1:75447-76817 GCF_000735185.1 Notothenia coriiceps | reverse complement strand
GAGGGGAAAGCAAGAAAGAGGATGCGTCTGTACCCTGCTGATGCTATGGGTGTTTCATGGTTGGCCTCCTTTGAAACGTTTGTCTGGAGAAGCAGGAAAGTCTTTCTGCCTGCAGCTGTGTGTGTGTGTGTGTGTGTGTGTGTGTGTGTGTGTGTGTGTGTGTGTGTGTGTGTGTGTGTGTGTGTGTGTGTGTGTGTGTGTGTGTGTCCAGGATTTCCTTTAAGATGACTGCGGCACTCTGGAGGTTTAACAGATGTGAAGTTAAACAACTCTGACATCTGTTCCACCACGTGAGGTTAACCAGAAGTTAAATATTCGGGCGCTATTCGTTTTACAAATATGTCTGCTAAGAAAGCTCAAATAAACTGTGTGATTGAGGTTAAACCACAAATGTGTAGGGTCCAAAATAATGTTTATAAAGTAAAAAATTCCAAAGAATTCACAAAAGCATAAATTCCTTTCTGTACCTTTTCAAATGTAACAATTATCCAGCATTTTCACAAACATAAAGGATTTACTGAGTGAAGAAATGAAACTTCATCTGAGTTTTTACCACACTGCAAGCCATACTAGCTTACAGGTGTTTATACAAGATGATTGCTGCTCTGTTGCCCTTCAAGATCAAATATCAAAGGTAATCAGGGAACGAAAAGAAACCAAAATCACTGGAGCTCCGGTCCTTCTTTGCCTTTTTAGTGTCTTCAGTTACCAGCTGAGCGTTTCCTGTGTCTCCTTTTGGATCCGTGAGCTTTGGCTTAGTAGGAATATTCCATATCTGCATGTGTCAGTTCTCTACTATTCATGTAGATTGTTTTTATTTCTGATCTCATAGTGCTTTGTTTAAGTAAAATAAAGTAGCAGAAATCGGTACACCTAGATTAACATACACTGTAGGTATACTACGGCTACATTCAGACGCAAATAAACAACTCATTTGAAAAAGGTGGTCTAACCCATGCTCTGAGGAAGTGCAGGGGGAAGTTTGTAGACGCCAAACGTTGGTAATAGCACTTCTGTGTCAAGTCTGTGACGCCATTTCGTTCAAAAATACTTGTTTCCATTTACTTACATTGAGAATGAGACGTCGGTAAATCAACGTGTGTGAAATTAGCTTTTCAGGATAGTCAACTTCCCAGTTTGAACACTTGGAATAGTCCTTAGTAAAAGGTGGGGTAGGTCATTTTAGAGAAACCAGCTCGAGTGCGCTGGAATTTGAAAATACACGGGAACAAATCTGCCACTTCCTTACAGAGCCCCTCCTCCAACACACACGAACGCGCACATGACCGATGTTGTGCACAGTTGGAAGGCTGACAGGCAGGTAAGCCATCCAGTTATTTTAGCCGGGCGGGCTCAGATGATTGGTCGCG
>NW_011368462.1:65703-75407 GCF_000735185.1 Notothenia coriiceps | reverse complement strand
AAACTTAAAGTTGGGGTAGGTCATTTTGGAGAAACCAGCTCGAGTGCGCTAGAATTTGAAAATACACAACCGGAAAAAATCTGCCACTTCCTTACAGAGCCCCTCCTCCAACACACACGAGCGCACACATGACCAATAAGGGCACGAGATCAGTTTGTGCACAGATGGAAGGCTGACAGGCAGGTAGGCCATCCAGTTATTTTAGCCGGGCCGGTACTACGTACTACGGCTTCCACAGATGGAATTTTTTTATGGATTTTTTGTCAAAGCACTTCAGATATTCATTGCTATCGGGATGTTAAGAGCATTCCATGGAATGGAAGTGTATCTCGAGCCGGTTTCTCAAACTTACTCCACCTTAAAAGTCCTCATTGTTGCAAAATGTTAAGAGTTATTTTTCTGAGAATTGGTCGTGATGCGAAGGATCGGAGGCGGGGCTTAAGGACAACCCAAGTGTGCATGCTTTATGGGACCAAATTGTTATCCATGGTCCAACCTCAAGTGCTTGGCATCTGTCAATTACTGTAACGTTCTGTCTCATAGTGTTATGAAGCCCTGTGCAGAGTTTTGTATCTGAAAAGCCTTCAAAACCATGTTTCTGCTGCTCAAACATAGACTTAGTGTTTGGATTGTATGTCTAACCAGAAACCTTTTAACACAGAGATGTTTTCGGTCTGAACGCCCTTGCATCTCTAACATTTATTGCAGTGTGTTAAAAGCCCTAGGTCTCAACGGTCAAAGAGAATGCTCTGCTTAGCCTTTAAAAGAGAAATAACAAAGAATGAATCAAGGCTGTTTGTGAGGGAAGTAACTAAAGGGCTTCAGGTGCAAAACAAAATCACATTTGTTGGTGGTCTGGAAAATATGTCCTTGCCTCCAAAAGCTACTGTATTTTGAATATTTCATGAAGTCGGTCCCAGTTTTTAATGAATGCTCGCTGAACCAGTGCTGCACTTTAGCTCCACTCCCAGGAGGAGTTGTTTGGAATACACATGCTTGGCTGTTGGCAGCTTTCGCACATTGCATGATTTGGTAACTGGATTTTTTACGGGATCAGAGTCGGAGTATAGTCATTCGACAATATTATTCGAAACTAAAGCAAATGAATGTTTGGACTAGACAGTATATGCATCATAACCCTAACCCTTGAACTTGAAACATAGATCAACTTGACTGCCGCAATAAACATAAAAATTATTTAGCGATATAGGAGTTACAAGACAAGTGCATACACGTACAGTGTCACATACACACAGAAGACAATAAGGAGCATTTACGACGAATAACAAATTACAAAAAACACATTAATGGAGAAAACAAAAACAGTCTGTGTGCGTTTTAGGGATTAGACAAAAAGAGAGTAATAGATGACATAATTAAAATGATATGAGTAACAATATAATAGTCATGTATCCAAGGGGAGGGGGCTGAAACGGCATAAAAGATATCTGACCGTTGGCTTTGAATTTAATATCGGGAGTTCATTTTTTCGAGACTAGTGATATTGAGTGCACATGAGAATGGGCTCATGTTATTATCATGGTTTCAGCGAATGCCAGTCTGTGTCTGAGCAGTATTCCTGGCATCTAGGACAGACATTACCATGGCAATCATACATCAGATACTCACTCTTTCTCTCACAAAATTGCCTGCTGTCACAAGATGCCTCAAGTCTCATTTTCCTTCGGCTGCAGCCCCGAAACCGAGGCAGAAGGGCCCCCTGCCTCTTGATGATAATGGATCCTAATTTGACTTAGACTATGATTTATCAGATGCTGCTGATGCTTCCGTCGGCCAGTATTATGGAGCTCTCTGAAAACTGGAACCATTACGAGTGAGATGCCATCCGTCTCCCCCAGCCGCCATGACAGAAAGGAAGAGAGAGCGGGCTGGACCATGATGCCTTCCCCAGAAATTAGACCGCTCCAATTCGATTTCCTTTTCCTTTCTCTATGTCATCATCCCTCCCCTTCATTTCTCCCCGCTCTCTTTCCCCCCCAGACCCCCACAGTTATCAACCGGCACTGGAGATAATGCATCAGTGAAACCCTTTACCTTCCTCACCAAAAGTGGCATTGCGTTTCTAATTTAGCCTCGCTCTACTTATTTCCTTCGTCTAGAAACGCCTCAAATGACTGCTATCTCACTTTTCCTTTCTCTGGCTCGTCCCTCATTTCCTTTTTCTTTTTTTTCTGCCTTTAAGGGGTGATCCATTCTTCTGTCACAGAGCAGATGAATGCTTTCTGTGGTTGCTGTGAGTAATGTCGCACTCAGACCGTCCGCTTCCTAATGTACAGATCATTGTGGCAGCTGGCTAATGTAGGCAGCATTGTGTGATTCACTTTCTGATACATGCAAAGATAAATCAGAATTGATTTTTTCAGTCTTTCTGACTCTGTGGATTCCTTGCATCCACAGGCATCAAAGTCATTAGGCGCTTTCACACCGGAGTACTTTTCCCGTTTAGTTCCGATAGTTCCTGGGATTTTGCGTTCACACCAAAAAGAGAATTTGGTTCATGAGAACTTTTCCCCCCTTTTTAGTGCCTGCTAGAGGGGTGGTATGCCTGCAGTATCCAATTTCTGATTGGCTGGGCGAATTGCAAACCACGCCCCGTAAAACTCTGGAAAGTTTTTTGAAGCCGTCATTGTATTTGCTGGCATTAGCATTATTAGCATTAGCCCCGCGCACCAACGGAGAGACTTATGGCAACACAAAAGAAAACATGGGAGCAGTGGAGATGAGGAGGTGTCGGCGTTCTGGCGATTTACTCGGAAGGCTTCAGTAGAAGCTGCTGGGACCCAACTCCGGGGACTTTCGGCCGGGGACTCCGTGTGGCAGTATACGCCGTGAAGTGGTTTGCGGCCTTCCAGTAAACCCAAAGCAGAAGAAGAAGTGACGAAAGCGGCTTCATTTGCGTAATCTTCCCTCAGGGAACTTATTCCGGTGTGAACGTGATCTGTGCTTAGTTCCATGGGGGAACTAAGTGCTGGGAACTAAGTGCTGGGAACTAAGTACGGCAAAGTACTTGGTGTGAAAGCGGCTATTGTCTCCCTAATCCCAATTGCCTCTAAACTGCACCCTCCATCCTAAATCTATTTGGTTCTTGGAGAGGATAGGTCTTCACATTTCCTCTTGGTTCCGTCTTATTAGACTCCAGTATGGCCCTTTTTCTCTATTTGGATCTACATGTATATGGGTTAACCTCATGTTGGATAGGATCTATTTTTTCTTGGGTTTAGGTCGCACTGGACCTGCCCTCGGGTCCTTTCTCCCATGAAGTGTAACCCTGAAAAGTATTTTCTGCATTGCTAATATTGAGATTCACCTGGACACATGTTACCCTTTAGTTTCACCCCCACTGTGGAGGAGCTTTTCATGACGTAGAAGTACTTTACTTTGTCATTTTTTAACCAGTTAAAGAAACCTTTTAGGTAGATGCGTAGTACGTAAAAATGTACCAGACTGGTATCATTTATTTTCTACCCTGGTGTCTAGCAAACTTCAAGAAAACATCAATGAGGCTATTTTGGGCAACATTACTCTAATGGTAATATTTAGAAAAGTTAGGACTGGAATTAAAGGAAAATACTTCTGTGATGTATGGTTCATCAGTCAGTCGTTGAAACACTTGCTTATTTAGCCATATGTACTTTATGATTTCTATATGTTAGGGGTCATTCTGATGTGCTAGTTTGACAACAAAACCAAACCTTAACCCTGAAGAACTGTAAACTCCTTTCTTTCATCAATTGTTTAAAAAAGTAAAAGTATCTTTCAGTAAAGCTCTGTGATGCTCTGACAGCATGAAAAGACAGGCTCCAAAGAACTTGTGCAAATGTCGTTCCTCATTCAGATTGAACTTTATTCATGAGCATGAAAAAGTCAGGCCTTTTTATCAATGTTTAGTTTAGCTGAGACCTCATAAAAATGTTAAAAAAAAGAAACCTCTTCTCTAATGCCTCCCTAATCCACCGCTGATAAGACGGCGCTCTCACCCTGCTGGTTTGAAAATCCTCTCCTCTTCCCCTCGCACTTTCATCTCACTTTGCTTGCTCAAACTCAGCCAGTAATTTGCACAACCTGTAGCGAAACACAGCTCTTGTTGGCGCAGGCGGGTTGAAAAAACGAGTTTTCGCTTCTCTACAGAGTTGTTAAAGCACCACTACACGTTAATGGGCCAGGAGAGCCTACTTTACGACCGTGTTGACACAGAAAGGAGTAATTAGTAGGTGTGATTCTGGCTGTGGTGAGGCCATCAGCTCACAAGACCTTATATCCAAACCTTGTTGCCTGGTAACAGTTTCCCCAGGTGACTGAATGTGCTGAGTCATGGTGTTTGGCTGTGAATCACACAAGCTACTGGCCTGTAGGCATTAGATATGACGGGTGGGATAATAACAGCATTTTGAAAAGCAGATATATTACAATGAGTGTCTTATCTGACAGCACGGATCTGTTCATTGACGGATGGGATGGCGGAGGTGTGATGGATGCCGTCTGCTGTTAACCCTCAAGTCAGTGTCGGTGTGAAGGGGAAAGAGCAATGGAGCAAGGTGTGATAGAGACGGAAGCAAGTGTGTATTTTTATCTGTGAGATTTATAGGGAACAGGACTAAGACAGACGTGAATTGAAAGGCAAGGCAAGTGTGTTTATATAACACTTTCAACACAAGGCAATTCAAAGTGCTTTACAAAAATGAAGACATTAAGTGCATACAACACATTAGAAACATTAAAAAGCAAAATACAGTGCAGTGTGAGATGTGAATAGTTCGATTAGAAGCAGCGGCAAAAAGAAAGTCTTCAGCCTGGATTTAAAAGTAGTCAGAGTTGCAGCGGACCTGCAGGTTGCTGGAGTTTGTTCCAGATATTTGGCAATACCCCGAACCAAATTCTCACATTCCTCTACCCCGAGCCTTCCAGTGAAATTCTAGTTATTTTGACACTTTTCTAACCTTTTTTATATTCCTTTCACAACACATGTTCCTGTTTTACTGTTACCCGAACCCATCTTTGACCTTTAAACAATCTGAAAGAATCCATAGAGAATGTTTTCTGTGCGTGGACATGTTTGGTTTTATGTGTTCTTGAGTTCTGCCCTCAATTACATCGATGTCCTGCTTTAACTGCGTGTCTTTATGTGCTACCCGACTCCGGAGATCATCATCCGTCAGAGATGGATGAGAACAGACATTGTTGTGTCACCGTTACATCAAAGCACTGTGATGGCATCTTAGATCGGGAGCCAGTGTTAACGTGGATTCAATCGGATATCCATTTACGTATTTAGCATTTTAATGTAAGAACAGAGGAAGGAACGGCAGCAATGGTTCCTTAATGTTCAAAATGCTGCAAGGCTACGAATGCATTTCATTTTGAAACCCTGTGTTGAAGAATGACACTAAATGGTCCTAAGACCTCGGTGAGAGAGACAAGGAAACGGCTTTTAAAGATAATAATGTAAGATAGTCAAATATTCTGAAGGGGAATTACCTGCGAGGAAAAGACATGAGATTGTTTCAGCGCTCTCAGGGTTCACAATGACCGAGGAATAGTGCTATTTAAATGCAACCCATTTACTATTCACCATCAACTGAATGACATAAGTTCCCCATTGTTTCCACATTGGTCTTTATCCCCCATAGGTGTCATGCTTCAGACACCAACGCTGTCTCTTGACACGGACCATATATTGCAAATCAAAGTCTCCATCGCCATCCACTCTGACACCCAATGATGTTTTTTAAAGCTTTGACAAGCCACACTACTTCTTAATGTCTACTTAGAATACACAGTCATGCTCTCACAACTGCACAAGGTCATTTACTAGAAAACCACCAGCAACTATGGTCAAAATAATAACTGATAACAACCAACGCAGTCATGTGTGTGGTGAGGATAGTCTCAAACTATTTGCTGTTTCCATGATATGTCATTAAGACCTTTCCCTGTTAACTTGGACAGAACACAAAATGTTTTATATAAGAGGGAAGCTTGATGGGCTGTTGTTTTAAATTACATCTAATCCCATCGTATGTTCCACTGAATGCATCCGTGCGATTAGATCCAACACAATCTCTCATTTTAATCCCGATGTGACGTTCAATCTCAGAATACATTAGAACAACCGTATGTGAAGCATCTGTGTAGAAATGGGATTGGAGCTCCCACTAAATCACATGTGAAATGCCCCGGAAGATATTGCAGTGACATGTTCAAATGTGGCTCCACCACAAAATCCAAAAGGGGGATTTGGGTGTTTAAAACTGAAATGGCTCACATAGGACACTCTGCTCTCCACCTTTGGTTGAAATTAGGGCAGGATTGCAGATATAAGCCACGCAATCCAATGTGTTTGCTTGTAATCGAGCTGGCCTGCATCGATATGCTGGGACATCGTCTATGGTTCCGTAGTTTGAAACCGAAGACCAGTTACACATCCTGCTTTAAACGTGTGTGTGTGTGTGTGCGTTAATATCAGTCAAATATTATATTACCATATGACATTTTTGACCGGCAGTGGCCCCTGGAAAAATACAGATGCTATATAAAACCGCAAACCAATTAAATTCAATCCGTTCCGTCGATGGATTCCAGTGTTTACTGCTTTCTGCTTTGCACAAGTGTTGACACGTTGTGGGATTGCGAAGGATCAGACTGAATGCTACTGTAAGTTTCAGGACGTGTGTGTGTGTGTGGGGGGGGTGGGTGTGTTTGTGAGGGTCCACTGCACAGAATTAGTTTCGGGAAAAGTGGCTTAGTGTGATTTCGAGGAAAACAAATTACTTTTTTACTCTCCAAAAGAACAAACATCCCGTGTGTCATGAAGTCATTTTTTAAGTATCAAACAGGAAGAGTATTTTAAGCTTGAAGCGAAAAATATGACTTGTGTTTTTTTTAGTGCAGACATGAAAGAAGGCAGTATGTCAGCTTGTATTCACTGTTGAACAAGCAGAAACTGAACTGCAGTGACTCACCACCCAGTGCCATGGATCATGACCTATCATTCAGTGTGTAAAGCAAAAACCACCTACATTTCTCTCCGCAGCTAGTTGTTAATGCTGCCCAGTGACTGCTCCTCCTACGGCAGCTTTTCAACAACTCCATTGCCATATTTCTCACACACAAATGCACACTGATCCTCTAAGCTTGGCACGTTGTTTCGGCGATGCTTCAGTGCTGTGCCCTCCGAGAAAAAGTGTGTGTCGATCCCAGCCGGGCCGCGCACTTGCAGATGGTGTCGGACTCGGCCTGGGTTACAGAACGTGTTAGCTAGATTCATTAGCCTCTTAGTTTCCCTGTCAACACAAGCGCTTACACAGAATGGTAAATTCCTCTTGGCTGTTTGCCTTCCTCTGCATACTAACACATTTGTTTGTGCACTTTATTAACATGCAGCCCCGCTTTATTCCTAGTTAGTCAATCGACACGGCAAATGAGTTGTGGAGATATTGTATCGATTTGCGTCTAATTGCTGTTTCTGCGGATCAATTTGGCTCCGTCCGTGTTCCAGGGTTAAGCCTGTAATCCAGAGTAGAAGCAAGATCGGGTTAATGAGAGCCTAAATGGCCCCAGACGCTGTGGCCCCGCTAAGCTCTCAACAGACACCAGTGAGGCTGTGAGTGGTCAAGCATCTGAGCTAATCCTGTTAACCTTTTAGTGTCCAAACAAGCCCAGAACATGCTTCTTTCTTTCTCAGTGATTCACCCCTCGATTTAATGGAGTGTGTGAAGTGACAGATCCGGATAATAAGTGTAATCCAGTTGCTTTTAGCTTCTAGTGTTTTGTTTTTTGTCTTAATTGTTACATTTACTCTGTCTGCCCACATCGACTTATGAGACTCCAATTATACAGTGGTGAAAGAACACTTTAACTAACAACACAAAAAGGAACATAAGTTATTATACAAAACATTACTTTTTGAACAATGAACATTGTGTTCTCTCTGGAGCTATACAAATACAATCTGCCACAAAGAAAAGTCTGTTCCTAAACGCCAACTGAAGTCAGCAGATGTCAGACTTTTAGTTAAATAGGCCCTATTATGCAAATATTAACGTTTATATTTGTATTTTGTGCCTCAACTGGGACATGTCTCCAAGCGTTAATGTTCAAAAAGCTCTTTGTTTTCCTCATACTGCCTGTGCTGCAGCACCTCTTTTCACCCTCTGTCTGAAACCAGAGCCCAGTCTGCTCTGATTGGTTAGCTCTGTTGTGATTGGTCAACTGCTTATAGATGTCCCACCCTTTAGCCTATCACGCATGTTGGAGCGCTAGCCAATAAAATCGAGAGTGTTATGTGTGTTAAAACATATTATAGATTCCATCTTTAATGAAACAAAACTAATTGAACAACTTTCCTCCTTATCAATATGCTTTCTAGTTTCTATGGGTAATAGTATTATATTTGAGTATTTGTTAGTAATGAGAAGGACCATCTGTCTGCTGCTTGAGAAAGAAGACCAATATTTGTGGTTTCTGCAGTAGATAACTCGCCCATTCATCAGCTCACAGATGGAGCGTTAGCCGCTAGCACTAGTTAGCCGGAGCATTAGTCTCCCTCCTAGCTGTCTGTGAGCCTTCGATCAATAGAGCTGGATTATCATCTCCAGCATCTCAGTTCATTTTTCACAGCAGAGAAAGGCTCCACTAGCAGCTCTCTCTTTGTCACAGTGTGTCGGGCCTAG
The DNA here is from genome assembly GCF_000735185.1 of Notothenia coriiceps. Lineage (NCBI taxonomy): Eukaryota > Metazoa > Chordata > Actinopteri > Perciformes > Nototheniidae > Notothenia > Notothenia coriiceps. The sequence continues at coordinate 66,717 of NW_011368462.1, read as the reverse complement.
TTCCCCATCTGATAAGACGCAGAAACTAACCGCCAAAGCTGCTGCGTTCATGGAAAACGTATTCACGACATGCTCTGTTTTTTCACTGTGCGTATCGGTACATCAGTAAATGTTTATTTAACAGGCGTCAGAGCTAGTCAGTACAACAGTCACATTCCAGATGGGAATCCCATGACTACCCAAGCTTAATTAAATGTTTAATTAAGACGGTGGATTTTAATTAAAAAGCTGATTATTATGAAATAAGGATTATTGGCAAATAAAATAGATAGGGTATCTCGGAGTACAATACGTGAGGTGTGATTTCATTTGAATCAGCAACTGTTAATTTGCATAATGGCAAACGATGCCCTCTAGCTTTTCCATGGAATAGACTTGGATAAGATTTAAGAAAATGTATTTTTGAATAGTCCCTCGCAGACTGCGGTTTGTGAGCCGAACGCTTGGGGCGATGCTTTCAAGTACAACTTTGAAGTGTGAACCTACAATGCTCCCCTTGTGTTCTCAAGGTCATCCCACTTGTAACCACTTGCCAAGAGTGCCCTTGTCACAAAACAGACACAAGATCCACTTGAATCCCTCCACCATGTAGGCCCCGGCACTTCATGTTCAGATCCTCTGTGTCGGCCAGCTGGTGGCTACTGGGCTCCCAATCCAGCTGTTTTCTTTTTCACCGTCCAAAACCGTGCAGACACCGTTAGCTCTGCATTCGTTTCAAGGGTACGTAGATCCACTCTAAGTCACCAAATCCTCTAAACGAGTGGACAGTTCTTAAATTTACGGCGGTGTATAGTTGTTGGTAGGTCCGCAGGATGCTCATATAGGCATGGGAAGAGAGGCCTGTGTGAATGAGGTCATTCTTTTATAATCCACAGGATTAGGACCCTGTCTTTCAGCTGTTTCTGTCACTTACTCTACATTGCCCCATAGAGGCCTTCCCTCTTTCGGTTGTCATGCTTTGATTGGGATCCTTGTAGTCAATGTCAAAGGGGATTTTGAATTGACGGCACGGAT
>NW_011368462.1:50913-57421 GCF_000735185.1 Notothenia coriiceps | reverse complement strand
TCTTTAAAGTAGAGACACTACATACTGATATACACCTGAACATCAGCAGGAGAGGACTCTTTAAAGTAGAGACACTACATACTGATATACACCTGAACATCAGCAGGAGAGGACTCTTTAAAGTAGAGACACTACATACTGATATACACCTGAACATCAGCAGGAGAGGACTCTTTAAAGTAGAGACACTACATACTGATATGAACCTGAACATTTGCAGGAGAGGACTCTTTAAAGTAGAGACACTACAGCAGAATATGGCTCCTTTAACATCTGAGAATCTCGATCCATGATTTTTTTTGGCTTGAAAATCCAATGATAATCAAAAACAATGTCCATTACTTGATTTTCAATTAAACTAAATTACTATTTGTAAAATTGTTACAGCTCTAAAATACATTTTATCCTCAATAAAACGACTATTTAATTTATTTGACATCTGCTTGTATCATTCAACCATTCTTCTGTGGTATAAAAACCGTCTGCCGTCTCTCATAAGCAGCGCTCTCCTGGCAATGACTGTAAGTGGGGCAGTTGTAGGTGAATTATGAAAAGGACACGGGCTCCTTGAGGTTTGCAGCACATCACAGAGATGAAGCAACAGCATGTAATAAATGCATGGGGAAGGTAATTGAATTTCAAAGACTCATTCTGCTGTTTTCCATATGGCCCACCAGTATGGCCGGGGCATGAGTCTAATAACGTGCAATTACCATAGAGAGCCTGAGTGTGAGCTGCACTCTAAGTATAAGGGGTGAGAGAGAGACTTCCAGAGGGTTCCTCACATGCAAAGCAGCGTGGAGGCAACGAGGAATCATGGGAAATCTCCTTTTATAGGAGTCGAACCCTTACATATCATTAAGTAATCTATAGGATTACATATCAGGGAGTAAATACAAAAACATACATTGGATATCAAGACGTACTTTGGTAGAAAACATCAACATGTTAAGATGAAATGCTTGGTCTAATTTGCAGACTTGTTTGCTTATTCTTTGATTGGAAAGCTTTTAATTTAAATCATATTGTTGTTGGAAAACATTTGACATATTAACAATTTGGTTTTGTGGAAATCCAAGTGGTTTAATCCTAAAACAAATAAATACATATATCAGGGGAATGCAGGAGTCCTGAAGTCACATGTAATTTTAAGACCTTTTTTAAGACCCTTTCCATACATTTTAAGACCTCATCGCCACTTGGAGTTTTAACCAGTTACCTTGACGACACACTTTACCNCGTGATATAGGCTAAAGGGGCGGGACATCTCTAAGTGGTTGACCAATCACAACAGAGCCGGCCAGCTAACCAATCAGAGCAGACTGGGCTCTGGTTTCACTGAAACCAGAGCCCAGTCTGCTCTGATTGGTTAGCTGGCCGGCTCTGTTGTGATTGGTCAACCACTTAGAGATGTCCCGCCCCTTTAGCCTATATCACGTACAATGTATTGGAGCGCGAGCCAATAGAAGCACGTGTTACATTGTGATGTCATTATCACTGTGTGAACTTTGGGATGTTAGCCTTTGCAGACCATTGACATGCACAACAACCTATATAACACACTACAGGGAAGCGAAAACCCCCCAAAAACCTTTAATATTGGTGGATTTTCCCAAAAATGAATGAATCAGCAGTTCATTTTTAACAATTTGTTCATAAGTAATGAGTCGCAGCCCTATTTTCAAGCTGTTTTTAACCAACACAATTTACCCACATTAAACATTCCTCAGAAATATCTATACTTTCTCAAAGGAAGCCCTCTTCTGCCTTTTCCTCCATAGTTTTGGCAGCAGTGGAGGATTGTGGGTAGCTCGGTCTAATTCCATCAGGATGACTGATGGACGCTCTCCGGCTGCAGCGCTCCAGCTTTATTGCACTCATTTATACCACTATGGGAGCAGAGGAGTTCATTCACTTGATGTTGGGGGTTTGGAAAGAGCATAATATTGCCTCTTGTATTTTACTGCAACATTTTAATGCTGCTATTATCTGTATTCCTTAAGGGCCTTTCTCTCCTCTACAGTCATCGTGTTCTGGCAGAAGACCCCATTTTCCTAGGAATATTCAACACTTGTGAAAAGATATTGGGGCAGTAATTTACCCACGGGCTCGCCCCTCCCTATTGGTTGTCTGCCAGCCTGTCCTTATTGTCCCCGGAGCAGCCAGGCAGTGCCAATCAACCCCAGAGATGATTGCCCCGGCTTCATTTGGTTAAAAGGGGAAATGTCTCTTTAGCACTCTTAATCGTTTTATGGCCTTCCCACAGACTGACGTGCACAGCGCTCCCACCAGGATCTCAATACGGTGCACAGCCATAAAAGTAATTAGATTGGCTTTGTGCTACAACTGATCCGCACACAATTATTGCACCCACACCGCTAATGAACATTGGAGCAGCGGAAGGAGTTGTGGTAAAGTGTGTGCTGGACCCTGAGGTGGTGCTCTGCTACTGGGAGAGATATGAGTGTGTATAGAAGGTGTGTGTACACTTGTTATACATCTATCTATCCAATAGGACCACTTTTAGACTCTTATTTTGACAACGTTTTGACTTATCCTTATTATAAGGCAGGGGTGTCAAACTCAAGGCCCGGGGGCCAAATAAGGCCCGTGACTTCATTTTATGTGGCCCCACAAAAGCTCTGAAAGAATATAATATGTTTATTATAAATGCCGATTTACAGAAGCACTTTGCCCATAAACTACATTTCCCACAATGCATCTACATTTTAACTCAGAATTTGACTTTTTTTCATCAAAATATTCATTTTTTTATCAGAATTTGACTTTTTTTCTCACAATTTGACTTTTTTTCTCACAATTTTACTCTTTTTCCCAACATTTTAATTATTTCTTCAAAATTTTAATTTTTTTCTTCAAAATATCACCTTTTTTTTTTGTTGGGACTTTTTTTTCCAGAATTTGGCTTTTCTTTTTAAATCATTTTGTGACATTCTCACTGAAGAGACTTGCAATTATTTGCTCTAGACTTCTGCTTTCAGACGTAGTTAATTATGAAGTTATTACCCTATCCGGTAATAATCCAATATTATTTTATATATATTACATATTTATATATGTATTTTTATATAGTGTTATATATAAAACTGGCCCTTTGAGTGCAACCATGATGCTAATGTGGCCCGAGATAAAATTGAGTTTGACACCCCTGGTCAAAGGGCTTTGGTAAGGCAGGTTGATACAATTATAAAAATGTAAGTATGGACGGTGAATATGCTTCAAACAAAGTGTTATCAATCCGTTTAAACAGCGTAAGAACACTTTTCCAATGTCTTTTCAACTTCCCAATTTGTTGGCATTGGATAGCGTCCAACTTTTTTGAAAACAGACATTCTATCAATCCCGGCAGTTTGCAATATCGACGTGTGATGCAGGAAAGTAGGCGAGATTTAAACTACTATCAAAGGTTTTTCGACTACTTTCCATTTCTATCCATATGTCAATCCAACTGCATCACTATGAGTGCCTTTTAAGGAGTAAGTGATTGAAAGTGTATCCAATATCTGAGCAGAGAGCGCTGAGATAAGAGATGGTGTAAAATATAGCATGCAGCCACAGTGAGGCCAATAACAGGCAATAAGTGTGGTGTAAACAATTTAGCTTTTAAACATGGCTGTGCAAACATGGTACAAACTAGATAGTGAAACCCTCGGGGGCAAGGGAATGCTTTTCATAAATCCTCACAATGTAGAAATACGAACATACAAGTGTCTGTGTGTTGTCTGTTTTGATGAATGGCTTGTGGAACATACAGTCAAAACACAATCATTCAAATCAATACAAGGTTGCAGATACTTACAAATGTACATTTCACCGCCTGCAACTGTTGTGCAGGCGGTAAATATTAATCTACCAATCAGGATCAGCGGTTCAATGCCCAACCCCACTGCTATTACCATATACAGTAGAAGTGTCCTTGGGCAAGGTGCTTTACCCAAAATGGCTGTCTATGATATTCCATTGTATGTAATTCACTTAAGATCACATTTTCAGCCAAGTACAAAAATAATAATATATGGTGTTTTCCATGCAGCCTGTACAGGAAGTGTTTTATATTGCTGTGTTGGGGAGGGTTGTCACATTGTTCACAGGTTGTTGTGTCCTTCATTAACATCCACTAATATCCACCTCATCTCATCACTCCCCCTGCTATGAGTCTCCAGCATGAACCCTGTCTGTGTGTGTGTGTGTCTGTCTGTCTCTCTGTCTCACCTTCATACTGACCTGAGGAGACGAGCTCAGGGTGTGTCTGCCCCACTGGCTGCTGGTAAGTGTCTGTGGTTTGGACTGGGAGGGGGGATAGTGGAAGATTTTGTGAGGTATCTGGTGTCGGGGACGGCTGCTACTTTTATTGGGCTACTGTGTGGAAACTCTGACTCCAGTTGTGGTGACTTTCATGCCCTTCAATTTGAAACTAGGGATCATGTGTTCATTTTATAGACGTGTATACTCGGTTAAAAGCTGTGACCCTTTTCAATAGTTCGTACGTACTACTGTAAGTCCAACATTCAAGACATTCATTTGTTAATCAGAAACAAATCTCCACTTCACATTAAGATGAGATAAGATGTACTTTATTGATCCCAATTCGGGAAATGTTTGCATTGCAGTAGCATAAAAACAAGGCATTGCATATAAGAGACATTTAGAGTAGAAAAAAGAAACAATTCTAAAATGTAAACATCTCAAAATAGAAATAAGACAGCAATACAAACAGTTGAAAATATACACGTTGAAATACCAATTTACAGTAAACAAAATATAAACAGTAAGTGCAGGCAGAGATAAGCTTTTCGTTAAAACGATTGTTTATACGGTTTTAATTTCCTGGTTCGACTGAATACATGTCTCCAAAATCTCATATCTGATCTTGATTAAACGCTTCAATGTACGTATTTGATCAAATAACCACAAGATGCTTCAATTGAGGCACAATACAGGATGAAAGTGACCATGACTGGAGCGGTCAAACAATTATTAAGAGCTATTTTAGGGAAAATTGTTGAATTTACTGTTAAATCTTGTTTTTATCAAAGTAAATTTGTCTTGAGGTTTTTTAATGTAACGCAGCTCTTTCTTAAATGTGGGTCTATGATTATGTGAAGTGATTCTGTTATTAGAGGTTATTTATATTCTGAAGTGCAGCTTATAGCTAATGTCTGAAAAATGTGGAGGACAAATGACATCAAATAGATTGACTCACATAAAACCACTGATTTCACAAGTTGGCTCCTTAACATCTGACCTTTGTGAATCTATCTGGCATCGGCACTGCAGGCGGGTCATCATTGTGAGTGTTTCATTTAACTCTGAAAAGTCATCAGTATTTCTTTAACCCTGGGAGTGTAAAACTTCCACTTGTCCCAGAGCCATTTCAGCTTTACCAGAGAACAGTCGTCTTCACCCAAATGACCAAAGAACTAATGTTTATACTTGGATGTATTTATATTAAACCAAGTGTTATGGGACTATCTACAAGATGGCGAAATAGTTCTATAACTTCAGATGGTGATGTTGTTCTTAAAGCCACAATAAGACCGTGGTTAAAGGGTCAGTTCAGCCAAATGACAAAGAAAACAGATTTGTATTCTTGCATCTAGTCACAAGAGATGTCTTTCCCGCAGACTTTACTGTAAACAGTTTCTTCTGGGACTGGGACTACTTCTTAGGAAGAAAGTAGTTCCAGTGAAAACCGTTCAAAGTTAGGTTTTTGGATTATGCTTCCAAGCCTTTTAAGAATTACCTATTTGTAACGACGTTGAGATATTGCACTATAGATTTCAGTATCCTTATGATACATCAAATGGGAAAGTAGAGAATGAATGTGCTGCATTAAGAATAACATCACATTTGTTCACCCAGTGCAAATTTCCTTTGATTGTATTGCACATAATTTCCATTAAGTGTGTGGAATAAGGAATTAGATGATACTATGACGATCAGGACGTGACATCAGAGTTAACGGAGCTGCTTTCTTTCTGTTTTCAGACGAACGCCAGCAGTAACGGGCAGGGCGGGTACAGCCAGCCGGGGCGCCACTCGGTGTCCGTGGAGGTCCAGATGCAGAGGCAGAGACAGGAGGAGAGAGACTCGTTCGCCCAGGCGCAGAGACAGTACAGCTCCCTGCCACGGTAAGAAAGACGGACTCGGAGTGAGACAGGCTTCATGTGTTTTGTTAGAAAGATATCACTCGTCACCGGCTTGAGCTTCAATCGGGTCTTGTCGGTAATCATACATCCTGTCATGTACAAAATACTGAGTTGTTTCTCGAAATGTTGGCTTTTTTCTGAAATCTCAAAATTCTGACTTTCTCTCAAAATTCTGACTTGTTCTAAAAAATCTAAAAATTCTGACTTTTTCTAAAAAATCTAAAAATTCTGACTTGTTCTAAAAAATCTCAAATTTCTGACTTTTTCTCAAAATCTCAAAATTATGACTTTCTCTCAAAATTATGACTCGTTCTAAAAAATCAAAAAATTATGACTTG
>NW_011368462.1:37707-50873 GCF_000735185.1 Notothenia coriiceps | reverse complement strand
GTTTCTCGAAATGTTGGCTTTTTTCTGAAATCTAAAAATTCTGACTTTCTCTCAAAATCTCAAAATTATGACTCACTCTCAAAATCATGACTTTCTCTCAAAATTATGACTTGTTCTAAAATATCTAAAAATTATGACTTTTTCTCAAATTTCGGACTTTCTCTCAAAATTATGACTTTTTCTAAAAATTGACAATTTCTCAAATTTGGACTTTTTCTCAAAAATTGGACTTTTTNTAATAATCACTCGTCACCGGCTTGAGCTTGAATATTCAGGGTCCATGTATTTATTATCCTCTCAAGAATGGAAGGAGTCATCACATACAGAGCATTTGGTAAAACTAGTTCCTGAACAGTGTCCTTCACATGCTGATATACAACAGTGTAATGTACAAAATACTGAGTTTTTTCATGAAATGTTGGCTTTTCTCTCAAAATCTCAAAATTCTGACTTTCTCAAAAAATTCTGACTTTTTCTCAAAATATCAAAATATTCTGACTTTCTCTAAAAATTCTGACTCGTTTTAAAAAATCAAAAAATTCTGACTTCTAAAAAATCTGAAAATTCTGACTTTTTCTCAAAATTCTGACTTTCTCTAAAAATTTGGACTTTCTCTCAAAATTCTGACTTTTTCTCAAAATTCTAACTTTCTCTAAAAATTTGGACTTTCTCTCAAAATCTCAAAATTCTGACTTTTTCTGAATACTTAAAAATGCTAATAATCACTCGTTACCGGCTTGAGCTTGAATCTCAGGATCCATGTATCTGTGATCCTCTCCAGAATGGAAGGAGTCATCACATACAGAGCATCAACTAGTTCCTGAACAGTGTCCTTCACATGCTGATATCCAAGAGAGGGAGTTCCACAGTCACAAGATGGAGGAATAGAAAGCAGTATTCAATGTTTACTTCAGATTAGCTCCACGTCAGAAATGATCATGCTTGTCATATGTCTCTCTCCATAGAGGCTGAATCATCATGTTAATCACATAGCTATCATATGCCTCAACCAGTCCTGATGCTCTTCTAGGTAATCACACATCCTGTCATGTTCACAGCTACAGTTGGGATACCTTTGTTATCATGTGGACTCTCATATTGGAAGAGGACATTCAGTATTTTCCCAACATGTTTGTTTCTGTCTGTCTTACAATCAATATGTGTTGCTATAGGAGATATGTGTGTTCTCGTGTTCCTGCTGTCTAATGTAAGATGTGTCCAGGAGGTTGTGACTGTGTTTGTATCTATTTTAGATCTGTGATTTAACGTAATGTATCTCGAGAAGTGATTGGTGTGTACGCTCACGCCTGTGCACGCCTGTCTGATTATGTCACATTCACTGTGGCTTATTACAGTCATGAGAGCAGATTATATACGAGTAAAAAAGAGGGTCACAGGTGGTCAATTTCAAACCACACACCTATACACACACACACACACACACACACACACACACAGCCACGGATCATGTTACCCTCTCACACAGATATGACATGATTGCTTTCCTCTCCCTTAATGTAATTCCCTTTGATCTGCGTGATATGACTGCCTGTTGTTCCAGGAAGTAAGTGTGTGTGTGTGTGTGTGTGTGTGTGTGTGTGTGTGTGTGTGTGTGTGTGTGTGTGTGTGTGTGGGGACTTATTGGAGATATGGGGACATTTTGGATAATGAACATATGGCTTAGATTATGCCTCAAAGTCTATTATGTTTCGTCGGTTATGTTTAGATGTGAACTATTTTACTTCCAGAGTGAACCTTTGATGAACCTTTCAAAGACAATAGACAACACCTGGCTCTACATGATCTGACACCCNGCTTGTCCCGTTATTACCCGTCCCCTTGTGTGTTATGAAGGTTTCTCTGCATGTAAACGGTCTGCAGAGTCACAAACCCTCAAAGTACACCCTGTAGCGAGTACAACTCTAACACAGAGAAGACCTGTCTATGCTGCCCCAGAACGCCTCGTTGGACATTTCTCTTTTTCCATTTGCTTCTTCCGGGAACCAAAATGGACCAATCCGCGGAGCCCCTCACACACCAAGACCTTTAGCTTAAATGTTCAACTAACAGGGAGTCCCATTGACTTGCATAGAGCTCCCTGGTTGGTAACAGACGAGTTGGGATGGCGGAGAAATGCTCTCCGCAGCAGACCCCTACTCACAGCGTAACAAACCTTTTTCTTACTCAATATCAAACCACACTTATTGTTTTTACTTCGGCTGTGAGTGTTTGTGTGTGCTCGGGATGAGTTTCGCGCTGTATCGCCGACCCGGAAACCACACCAGTAAGCCATGATCATTGAACAGCGAGCCTTGCAACGTCCCGACCAATCAGCGCGCAGCGGGATCACAGGGAGGGGGGGAGGCGGAGCTCCAACAAGCCGTTTAGGACAGAGAGTGAATACACATTTATATTGTGCAATTTTCCAAACTCACATTGGTTTCCCATACATGAGAAACCAATGTGAGTTTGGAACATTGTAAATCTATTCTAGTCGACCTCAACAATGGAAATATGATCAGTAGAAATGGCGATGACACGGGACCTTTAAAGCATGAAAACATGGCACAGCAGAGGCACTAAATACTAATATGAACCTGAAAATGAGCATAAAAGGGCCCCTTTAAGGCACACTTGTTTTCCTCAGGGTCCAGAAGAAGATATATTTTGTATTATTCAGTCAGTTCAGGAAGGAACTGTCCAGGGGGAAATGTTAATCAAAGTTATTATGTTTCCCTAAGCCGTCAGTAATTACTCTTTGAAATCCTCAAACACCCGCCATAGTCAAACCAAGCAGACGTGTCCTGGTGCACGCTCATCAACTTGCACTCACAATACATACAACATTAGAAACTGTATCTACTATGACTTCACCATCTTACTCCTAAGCCTCTGTTATCGACGCAAATCCCTTCCTTGATAAATATTGCAGGCGGCTTTGCTGAAAGATTAATGAACTCCAGTCTCGCTCCAACGGTCAGAAGCAACATCCTGTGGCCACGTTCCTTCACTCTGCCGCTAATTCCATTAAGAGACTGTTCTGTTTGGATAACCCCCGCTGTACTATCTTGAGAACACTAACTATTGTTTGACGTAGAGCATACCATTGAGTGAAATCAGAGACATAGAGTAAATATGGCGTTTAGCGGATCACAGGCTTGATGGGATTCATATGTTGTTCATGCAAGGCGGTGTTCTTCATGAGTGGATTGTGAATGGAGACGTGATTTATGGCTTTAACATTCTTTAAAAACAGGTTTCATTTTTAGATAAAGGTCAGTTTCCTTCTGGGTGAGACCCTTCTCCTAAACAGGGAGCTGAGTGAATATAAACCACTGCCATTCAAAACAATGACGGCCGGATGAAGGGCCTTCAGATCCATCACCGACGAGCACCATTGATCTCAGAGCCAAAGCGATGTCACTATGGCGACCAGAGGTTGACTTCAACAGCTGCAGTGGCATTTGCTCTCACATGCATGTCACAACCACATGTCTCTATGCCCCGCTCTGCAACCTCTCACAAAGTCTCCCTTTTCCCCCTCAATCTCACTCTGTCACCTTTCCCCCCTTTCTGTTTTATCATCCGTCATGCTTCACAGTGTGCATGTAAAGAATACAGAGCCGTGTACATCTTTCTGCATTTAACACACATGTACATGCTCCCCCCCTTGGCACGGCATCAGACAGAGGGAGTGATCTGGTTTGCATTTCTCAGCAGGGAGGCACACCAGCTTTGGCCTCTTTGTCAACATATGAAATGAAATCAGATGCCGAGGACGCCTGTCTCTGAAAATTGGAATCAGTCAACCGTGTGGAAGAATAAACCTGGGCTATATTCTCCTATCTCACCGATCGGGGAGCGTATCCATTCCCAATTGCATTCAATTTCAGTTGAATAAAAACAAAGGCATTTTATATTCTCATTAAGGGTTTTTCTTTCTCTCCTTCCTACTCAAATCCAAACACAACAATGATACGATTTCTTCACAGCTGGCTGATAAACCTGCTAATTATGCATGGCTCCGAGTCAAAAGCCAATTGATGTTTTCGTGTGTCTTCCTCCTCTCTCGCTGCTCTCCTTTTGCCATGCCCTCGAGATGAATGGGTGGAGCTGTGGGGCTTTGGACACTCATGCATATCGTATGGACTCACACACACTTACAAACTACTACACACTTAATACACAAAGGCAGCGCTGCCACAAAGAGGCTAGCCAAGCAGAAATGAGAGGTGATGTCACACATCTGCAGGGCAGGTCCTCTGAAGCATAACAACCAACCGTGCCTTTAAGACAAGTGTCAGCCGTCACATATCGAATTCTATACCCAATCCAAAGTGGACAAGATGGTCGCCTCATTTATCCACCTGCGGAGGGCCTGCAGTTACTATCTGTCAGATCCCATGGCTGTTTCCGTCTGTCTCGAAATGGAGCTAATGGGCTGGAAGGGGACTTTGACATGGTTAGCTATCCCTGTCTCTTTTTACCGTGGGCTGATACTTGCCCAGAGGCGCTTTGTGAGGCTGTAATGGTGTCTTACTTGTATTAAATGTGATACTTGGCTACCATATGGCTGACAGTATAATCACGTTTCAGCAGAAATACAAAAACAAAGGCTTATCCCAAGAGGTAATGGTCTTTAAACTAATATTTTTGTTGGTGGTGAGATTGTTCCTACCACACCGGAGGACAATATGTGGCTAAGAGGGTTTAAAACGGTTGAACAAGCTCTCCATTGATATAAGGACAGCAGGAAGGCTACACATTTCCCGTCACAGACTGAAAACGCACTTGTACCATGGCCATTAAACCCAACACACATTTAAAAAAATATGTGCGCATAAAGGGTTTAGCCCATTTGAAAAAAAGCAAATATGCCTACATGTACATGTTTCTTAATGTTCTAAGTTGGTATCTTTATGGTTGATTGCATTAATTGTTACTTGCGTTGGATGAGTGTTGGCTTAATGAAATGTAAGCGTCTTCACTACACACTGGCCCGTGTTAGGGTTAGGGTTAGGGGTTCAAGGAGTCATATAACACCGAATCTGACATGTTCCTCTCTTGTTCCCTCTTTCCACACCAGGCAACCCAGGAAGAACCCCAGCACCGTCTCCCAGGACTCGTGGGACAAAGCCTACCCTCCTGGCGAAGTCTTCCAGACGGCAAAGGACAACCCACGGTACTCGAGCTACCAGGGATCCAGGAACGGCTACCCTGGGGGGGGTGGCGTCAACGCACGCGTCCTTCTGGAGGCCCAGGAGCTCCTGAGGCAGGAACAGAGGCGGCGAGAGCAGGAAGCCAAAGGGAAGTTAATGCAGGAGAGCATCGTTAGCAGCAGCTATGAAGGATACCCCTCAGCACACCTGAAGGACCCAGCCTCCCCCAAGGGCCCGTACCGCCATGATGTGCCGCCCTCACCTTCGCAGTTAGCAAGGCTTAATAGAATCGGTTCAGAAAAAGGAAGGCTTTTTTATTCTTGAGGAGTATTCTTGGACTAATGGACGAAATGCTGATCAGAGAACTTGCTACAGGAGCTAAGGGGATTACCTTGAAGGAACAGCAGCTACAAAAAGGGACAACCTAGAGGTCTTATAGCCTAGCGATGATCTTAGAGGTAAACAGATGTGTGCTCAGTATGTGGGTGTTCGTGTTAAATCCCTCACTGTGCCGATGACCTAAACCCGTCAGTCAGTCAGTCAGCCTCCTACAGACGCTCAGTGCCTTCTCTGCATTCACAAACACAATGCATGTTCACATTTGTCCAGGACTCTGATTCATCGAGGTCTGGCAGCACCGTGTTCTGACAATCAAATGGGCAGACAGGCGAGGGAGTGGGCGTTCTTCTGAGCCCATGGCGAGGCGTTACCTTCTGTGGGTTTATGTGTGGGCATGTGACAACTTACATGTTTCACCATCAAGAACGTGCGTCGTGGCTTTTCAAAGCGTCCCGTGGACGACTCGTCCCGTCGGTCACAAATCACGTTCCATTCATTTCTTTTAACGCTCAACCCGCACCGATACTTGTCCTCCGCATTCTGTTTGCTCGACTCCTCAGCGATCGAGCATCTCTCACTCGAGTGCTCCCCGGGGAGAAGAGGAAACAAGGCAAAGTGTATGAAAAAAGGAGGGCACAGTATGTGTGTGTGTGTTATTAATAAAAAGCCCCCCTCATAAATGATTCATACCGTGTGTTATCTCCGTGGAGGAGACCCAGGCTGAGGGTAGACAGCTCTGATCCTCTGCCTGGCCCCCCTGCTCCGCTCTGGGCTTGCTTGCTGGCCCGCCTGCCTCTCTGTCTGGATCTCTGGCTTGCTTTCCTCCTCTTGTCGCCTTTCGGTTTGTTACCTTTCTTTCTTCTACCACCTCAACACCCCCACCTTTATCCTCCTCTCCTCTTTCGCTCATTCCCCACCTTCCTCTCATATCACCCGTCCCCTCCCCCTCCCTCCCACCACCCTCCTCCTCCTCCTCCCCCCTCCTCCCCACGTCTCCCGAGTCAGGCTCTGCACTGAATTTTTCATCACAAGCCACCTGCTGCCTGCCAGAGCCAGCGAGCGCTGCCACCAGAGGAACCGACAGAGGGCCCGGCTTCTGACATAAAGGGAGGAATAAAAGCAGCAGCAAAAAAAAGAAATCCAGAATAAAGATGGGTAGCGAGACAATAAGCCTGCCAGTGTGAGATTAGCTGGAGCTTATCTCCTGTTTTTTAACAAAAGGGTAGTGAAATTGTCCTCAGGAGTTAATTGCGTTCAATTGCTGTAATTGCTTTCTGTATTTTTACCTTTTTAAGCATTTAGCCGACACTCTTCTCCCAAAAATTACTAGAACTGCTTTCTTCCAGACATTTTAAAAGAAAGAAAGAGAGGCAATAAAGATTAGAATCCTACCTATGTTTTTTTTCGCCGCGTGTCAACCTAAAACCGAGGTTTAGTAACTTAATCGAAGGGCTAATTAGCCCGCCAGAACATTGCTAGCAGTCACAATAGCTCTCTGAATTGGCTAGCTTGCTAACTGTCAGTCAGCGGTCAGTTACCTTTGTCACTGACAGCACAGTAGGCTCTCACTGCTAAATAAGTATTTGGATGCATCAACTTCTGTGTAGTTATCATTCCTATTTTGTGGAGCAGTTGATGCTACAGAGAGTTGTACAAAAATCACAGCCAGGTAGCATAATTAGCTTCCTCCTTTTAAAAAGAATTGCGTGGTAATAGCTCAACCTGCGGTGCCAAAGTTTCACACAGATTTAATTGCCTGGAAGATTTGATAAATGCTGTCTTGACTGGGCCTAAAACAGGACACTTCTAAGAGACAATGCTATGTTTGGAATCTGCTTTATGCTATGAGGACCACAAATGAAATGTTAACTAACCTCCACTTTAATAGGGTCGAGACAATCTAAAAAAAAAATTGAAAAACGATCTGAATTTCTGTTCTTTGGGTTAAACCAGTTACTTTTTAATTCTGATTCACGCTAGCCCACTGTGTGCTGTAGTTTGAATTCAGAAAAAAAAAACATGGGAATTGATGACACACGCTTTAAAATCCCTGCCACCATCCCACCACTTTAATTGTTGCAGTAGGTGGCAACCGATTCTCTGAGTCTGAACCTTCCCCGCATTGAAGTCCCTAATGTTTGTGACATTATTCTCTCTGCCTGTGAGCAGACAAATGAGATCGAGCTGAGGTGAAACTTAAAACAAAAGGGAAATACAAAACAAAAAAAAGACGGCCATCATCAAGCTGTGGGAAACAAACAGGCGGTGTCTAATTGCCCTTCACTCCTACACTCCCTATGCAGAGCGAAGCCGCATGACATGCATTATCTCCTATTGGTTAATGAAGCCCCTTGCTGGGAAAGCTACAGGGCTGAGTAGGGGTACTAAATGAAAGTAAGAAGATGAAGAACAAATTACCTTAATGGCATTTTCCGGTGTTTAAACCTGTATTTTAACCCGAGGAAAGTTATAAGCTAAACTAACAAATCCTTTCTGCATATGTATGTTTTTAGGTAAGATGACACGAACGCAATATGGGGCTGATGAAAACTGTAACCAAATAATAAAAGCAGTGTAGTTGAGGGTAAAACATATCTCCACTCAGAAAAAGTGCTGTGAACACTCGGGGCGTCTCGATGGCAGAAGCACCTTTCGAAGGATTTTTTGCTCAAAACGTCACAAACCACGGGGCGTGATATCGATAAGTGCCTGATATATATCACGATATTTTACACAAAGAGGGACACGATGTGATTTGTTTGTCAGTGACACTACAGTGTGATTTTTAGACATTTTTAATATCATATGATAATGTGTCATTCGATGGGGTACTCCTTCCTGAAGCTTTTTTTTTTATTTTATGTACGAGAGCCAACACTTTAGGAGCGGTTATCAGTGTATTTGTATCCCGTTTGACATTGCCTTCAACCATGCTGTAACATGACGTGTTTTAAAGTATAAAAAGAAAATGGACGCTGATGATGTGCAATTGTTTTTGCGAACTTTTACATGATATATTATGAAATGTATGCAGCCACTTTTTTCCTGTACATATCAAATTTAGAATAAAACGGAAGGCTGTTCCATCCTGTTTACAACTTGTGTCTGTTTACTTTTTCTTTCCTCAACCCTGGCTTTAAACCCGCATCAAACAATGGTTTAATTAAGCAGAAGAGAGTCTGACAAATGTCATATCTGTCAGGTCTGGCAGCTGATGTCTTCTTCTGAGTCCAACAGGGGTTCATGGACACAAAAAATATGATAAATGACATGAAACCACATTAAGCTGTGGCACAATCGTAACTGGCTTTTCTGCAACAACCTGTGTGAGTGATCTGTTAAACACACCGAGGTAATCTCCCTGAACATCACTGTTTCCTGTTATTAAGTCCAGCTTTGTTCCCATTGTCCCTCACAGCGGATCTGCTGAGCCGCTCACTGCTACTGTTTTTGTTCAGAGGGGTCAAAGGTGACAGCCTAACCAAACACCATTAATGCATTAAAGCCTACCGGTGTTGGAAGAAACTGATCTGATGACAAGAAGTAGACTCGGAGAAATCCCTTTGGCACATCTTGACTTTTTATCCGTTATTGACTTTGTAGTATTTGAATAAGAGAGATAACTTTAGAGAGGGTTGTGCAGTCAGAAAACTGTGTCATCATGCCTCGGACAGATTCGACCATCGGAGCTTTTGCTTAAGTTGCACTGAGGAAACACACCGGGGTTTGCATTAGTGAGGCTGGTTGGCACTCACAGGCGGGGATATACAGGATGTCTTTCCACTGTTTTGATCCTCTTTACATTGGAATTCAAATTCTGCTAAAATGTGGAACATACATAGTGCCCCTTTACTTTACTAAATGTCAGTTTGTGAATCTGAGCTTCATCTCGTAAGTCTATTAGAATGATTCTTTGATGCTGTTGTTGCCCAAAAGCACAGTTACATGAATAAAGTTTGACTAGGGCCTTTGTTGTTCTACTATGTCTTCTTAACAGAGTAAATTGTCTTGGATTTTGTTTTTGCATATTGAAGAGTCTTTGTGTCAACAGTGACATTTAAAATCTTAAATCCAAAACATAAAGGACATTTCAAACATACTTATTTTCTGTAATGAGATACATGATCCTTTACTAAACTTATATTAGTAGTTGGGTTTTTGTCTTGATTTATGTCATAAGCAACGCTAACCATGTGTTTATTTCACCAACAGCCCATCACACAATGGTCCCCAGAGGATATATCCTAATGGTGTTTATAATGAGTGACCATGTATACCTGCAAAACTGGCTATACCTAAGTGCTAAGTAGCTAGTGTTAGCATGCAAACACGCTAAGCTAAGACTGTGAGCATGTTAAACATTATGTGTGCTATACAAAACAAAAAAAAACGTTTTTTAGCTATTGTTAGCATCGACCAGATTTAGTTTTCTTTCTCAGTGTAATGATCCATGAAATAATCAGTATGCACCCCCATGTGTTTGTCCGCCTGCAGAAGTTCCTTTAATTGACGGGCTTGTTTCTCTTGGCTCCATCTACACAACCACAATCTTTCCATTACCTCGGTGAGACACTTTGATCTCTCACCAATAAAAAAAACGCTCTTACAGGTGATCCTCCTTGTACAACCTTTGCCTGGTTCCGCTCTGCCAAAAGCTGCACACTGACATCCAGAAACCTGCGTGATAGATGGGATGGCAGCCCTCCAGTGCAAGAATTAACCTCCATTAAATCAGGTCTTTTTTAACGGTAAACATCAGGCTAATGTGTTTCGGCGTCAAAGCTTTCATCACGGCATCATGCTTGTGACACTTGGCCAGGTTTTTATAATGCCTGTGGAAAATTATAAATAGTCTACATGAGTGTTGGTGCTGCTTTGCATTCGGAAACTAAAAGCAGGTACGTCTTCAAGAAGCCTGCAGGTATGGAGACCAAAGAGTGCCATTTTATTAACGACACATTACACCAAATGAATAAAAAGATGCTTTTATAAATTGAAAAACTTAATTTGCATTTCAATTCTGCATTAATAAGTCTTCGAAAATTGTTGTTGTTTGATGATTATAATCTCCTGTTCTGCCTTTAAATGATAAAAGCAATAATTGAATTTTAATAGGTAATTGCGAAAGTAATTTTAAATGCCTCTCAGTTAATTTCAATTTTGTAATAACTAAAACAAACTTTATCTCAAAATGAATTTGTTTTTTCTCTGTTTTTGTTTTGCCTTCATTTAAATATATGTCACCTGAAAATGTATTAAATGTCAAACCGAAAGAGGAGCTCTGATTGGTCAACTGTTACATTGGTGGGCAAACTTAGAACACTATAATTTTTTTGTTGAACATATTTTTTTGTGCTACTGTTGTTAGAAACGCACCTAAAATGTAAGTTTTATCTGTTTATTTTCTAAACGTGATCACGTGTTTCCTTCTTATATAATTGCAGATCTGCTGTAAGCTAGCTAGTTAACGTAGCTAACCTCGTCATTTCAAATATACTGAGAAAACACTTACAATTATTAAAACAGGCTAACTAACTATTTTGCTCAAAGAAGCTCAAAACACAACGGACACAGGGACTCTAAAAAGCTTTGTTTTTAAAGTGTTTTGTTTATGCAGCACTCTTAGTTAACCCTGAGCATGTTTTTAAGTTGGTGAACATTTTCTACAGGCTGCTATGTGTTGTGAAGTTGGTGAAGATGTTTCTTCATTTGCATGTGTTCTGGCCCATTTGTGTTTTTATATTTACATCGTTTTTGAAGCTGCAGTACATTTCTCCTAACGTAAGAGTTTTGTCCGTTTGCACGAGGCAGCCAACATTGTCTTTTCTTGAGAACAGTAAACACACACACACACACACACACACACACACACACACACACACACACACACACACACACCANACCATGTATACATCACTTCAGGGGACATTACATTGACTTACATGCATTTCCTGGAGACTTATCCTGACCTTAACCATAACCAACACATGCCTAACCCTTACCCTAAACCTAACCAAGTCTTCGCCCTAAAATTAATGATTCCCCTCATGAGGACCTCCATTTTGTCCCCATAAGGGAGGCGAGTCCCCACACGTGACTGTGTAAACAGATTTAGGTCCCCACAAGGATAGTAATGCTCGGCCACACNACCATGTATACATCACTTCAGGGGACATTACATTGACTTACATGCATTTCCTGGAGACTTATCCTGACCTTAACCATAACCAACACATGTCCCCATAAGGGAGGCGAGTCCCCACACGTGACTGTGTAAACAGATTTAGGTCCCCACAAGGATAGTAATGCTCGGCCACACACACACACACACACACACACACACAAGCAACATCCTGCTCTGGAGCCCAGTAAACTTTCCCTCCTGCATTATTCCTTGTTCTCCTTTAAGCAGCGCAGCAACATTTGAATGCGCGCCACATCACCCGGAGCAAAGTCACGGATCATCTCAGCCGTAGCCCCTTTCTGTAAACAGAGCGCCACAACAAGAGGCTGCTAAACCCTTTATTTTACAGACACAGCTCGCTTCCCTCTGTGCAGCGTGTCGCCATTAACCGAGCCTATCATTTCCTTTAATGTCATGCTCACCTCTCACGGGGGGGCGGTTTAGCTGCTGAGCTTACTGGGAGGTCGGATAAGCGGCTGTTTCGGAGGTGACACCTGTTTCTGCTCACTTAGTGGGGTTTTCTCTTTCTTTGTGTTGAGGATGGATAACTCACAGATTACAACATGCTCGTGGAATTTGGAGAGGAAGCTGGAGAAGTTGCAAAAGAGGGGGAAGACACGGGACCGTAAATCAAGATTAAAGACACAACGAACCGAGGAAGTCCTCCAGATTTAACCTCCTTTACTCTCGTCGGACATCTGGAAAGAGTTTTCTTTTACTGTGATATCCTGAAAGTGTTGACCTTTAAAACTATAAGGGCTCAACAATCTTGTAAATGTATGTTGCTGATATATTGCAAGAATAAAACGTTTGTCCATGAGCGTTTTCTCTTGTGCAGATTTAGGACCTTTAAACCCATTTGCAGTGACTTTTCTAAAACACTGAATGTGAGGAATGTGTTATTGTAGTGAGGTGAGATCCTTCTCTCATTGCGTATCAGTATGTCTCCAATACAAACATTATCAGTCACATTTTCTCTATCTAACTTATGTAGCTACTTTCTAGATTTACTTCCAACGTTTCCTTGCACTGTTTAATATTTAAAAAAGGGTTATTGTTGTTTGTTTGCAATATGAAACAAGGCTCTGTTAATCACATAGAGAGGCGAAGTCCCTCCCTTTCCGGGGGACCTCCATGGGACCTTATTTCGGAAAAAGTATGTATTGAAGTCAATGGAGAGAGAAAAGTTATGTTTCGATCCCGTTTGAATTGTGCCACGAATTACACATATGATGTTTGTCAATTTAAAAGATAATTTTGCAAGCCAAAAAAATTAAAATGTATCTGGTGTGAGGAGTTAGGGTTAGGGGTAGGGTAATGTTGTGAATCGAGTGGCCCATGGTGGTGGTGGGGTTATGGTTTGGGCAGGCTTATGTTATGGACGACAAACACAGGCCACTCGATTCACAACATTACCCTAACCCTAACCCTAATCCTAACCCTTACCTTCACACCAGATCCTGACTGGTTTTCGGACCCCCCCA
>NW_011368462.1:35905-37677 GCF_000735185.1 Notothenia coriiceps | reverse complement strand
ACTGCAAGTTTTCAGAGTGGCCTTTTATTGTGGCCAGCCTAAGGCACACCTGCTGCAATAATCATGCTGTCTATCAGCATCTTGATATGACCACACTGTGAGGTGGGGATGGATTATCTCGGGCAAAGGAGAATTGCATTTTTCACCCCCAACATGAGCATCCTCATGCACACAAGCAGTACTATGAAGCCAGAGGTGGAAGATCAGAACGTAAAGGTAAAATACTAAGTCTTTAAAAAAGGGGCACTATTGTACTCATTTTCAGGTTCATATGTAGTGTTTAAAGAGTCCTCTCCTGCTGATGTTCAGGTGTATATCAGTATGTAGTGTCTCTACTTTAAAGAGTCCTCTCCTGCTGATGTTCAGGTGTATATCAGTATGTAGTGTCTCTACTTTAAAGAGTCCTCTCCTGCTGATGTTCAGGTGTATATCAGTATGTAGTGTCTCTACTTTAAAGAGTCCTCTCCTGCTGATGTTCAGGTGTATATCAGTATGTAGTGTCTCTACTTTAAAGAGTCCTCTCCTGCTGATGTTCAGGTGTATATCAGTATGTAGTGTCTCTACTTTAAAGAGTCCTCTCCTGCTGATGTTCAGGTGTATATCAGTATGTAGTGTCTCTACTTTAAAGAGTCCTCTCCTGCTGATGTTCAGGTCTATATCAGTATGTAGTGTCTCTACTTTAAAGAGTCCTCTCCTGCTGATGTTCAGGTGTATATCAGTATGTAGTGTCTCTACTTTAAAGAGTCCTCTCCTGCTGATGTTCAGGGGCCGTATTCACAAAGGATCTTAGGGCTAAAAGTAGCTCCTAACTGGCGAATTTAGGAGAAACTCCTAAGCATAATGGGCGTGTCAGTCTTAAATTTAGGACTCCTAATTTTATTCACTAAGAGCAATTCACAAAGTATTTTAGGCCTAAAAGTAGCACCTAAGTTTAGGAGAGCTTAAAAGTCCTCGAGAGGACTCCTAACTCAGTAAGACCTATTCACAAAGAATCTGAAAATGGCTGAGAGACGAAATGTTTTGGAGACAATGGAAGACTGTGAATTGATCAAGAGATATAGGCTAAATCGTGAGGGTATCAAACTTGTTGTGGAATTAGTGCGGGATGCAATAACATCCCCGACTAACAGGAAAAATTAAAAGAGCTTTTTGAACAATTATAGCAGGAGACATGTCCCAGTAGAGACAATAAATACTGATATACACCTGAACATCGCAGGAGAGACTCTTTAAAGTAGAGACACTCATACTACATACTGATATACACATGAACATCAGGAAGCAGGACTCTTTAAAGTAAGATCACTACATACTGACTTTACACCTGAACTATCAGAAGCAGAGGATCCTAAATAGAGACATACATACTGATATACAGCTGAACATCAGCAGATGAGAGGACTCTTTAAAGTAGAGAACTACATACTGATATACACCTGAACATCAGCAGGAGAGGATCTTAAAGTAGAGACACTACATAGTGATAACACGAACATCAGCATGGAGAGGACAGTAGAACACTACATACTGAATCACCTGAAATCAGCGAGGAGAGACTTAAAGTAGAGACATAAATGTGAATACACTGAACAAAAATAAACGGCAACACTTTGTTTTTGCTCCCCATTTTTATGAGATGAACTCAAGATCTAAAACATTTTACTTACACAAAATAACCATTTCTCTCAAATATTGTTCACAAATAGAAAACATCTGTGATAGTGAGCACTCCTGCCGAAAATCCCCCACCTCACAGGTGCTGGCTACAGATG
>NW_011368462.1:28031-34895 GCF_000735185.1 Notothenia coriiceps | reverse complement strand
TCGGGGATGTTATTGCATCCCGCACTAATTCCACAACAAGTTTGATACCCTCACGATTTAGCCTATATCTCTTGATCAATTCACAGTCTTCCATTGTCTCCAAAACATTTCGTCTCTCAGCCATTTTCAGATTCTTTGTGAATAGGTCTTACTGAGTTAGGAGTCCTCTCGAGGACTTTTAAGCTCTCCTAAACTTAGGTGCTACTTTTAGGCCTAAAATACTTTGTGAATTGCTCTTAGTGAATAAAATTAGGAGTCCTAAATTTAAGACTGACACGCCCATTATGCTTAGGAGTTTCTCCTAAATTCGCCAGTTAGGAGCTACTTTTAGCCCTAAGATCCTTTGTGAATACGGCCCCTGAACATCAGCAGGAGAGGACTCTTTAAAGTAGAGACACTACATACTGATATACACCTGAACATCAGCAGGAGAGGACTCTTTAAAGTAGAGACACTACATACTGATATAGACCTGAACATCAGCAGGAGAGGACTCTTTAAAGTAGAGACACTACATACTGATATACACCTGAACATCAGCAGGAGAGGACTCTTTAAAGTAGAGACACTACATACTGATATACACCTGAACATCAGCAGGAGAGGACTCTTTAAAGTAGAGACACTACATACTGATATACACCTGAACATCAGCAGGAGAGGACTCTTTAAAGTAGAGACACTACATACTGATATACACCTGAACATCAGCAGGAGAGGACTCTTTAAAGTAGAGACACTACATACTGATATACACCTGAACATCAGCAGGAGAGGACTCTTTAAAGTAGAGACACTACATACTGATATACACCTGAACATCAGCAGGAGAGGACTCTTTAAACACTACATATGAACCTGAAAATGAGTACAATAGTGCCCCTTTTTTAAAGACTTAGTATTTTACCTTTACGTTCTGATCTTCCACCTCTGGCTTCATAGTACTGCTTGTGTGCATGAGGATGCTCATGTTGGGGGTGAAAAATGCAAACCACCTCGCTGAATTGATTTTCTTTTGTCCCGATAAAATGTGTTGCTATTTCAGTGTGAGATTGAGAATACATTTGCTGTTGGAAGAAAGGTGGCTTTCTTTTATTGGTCTTTATTCTGGCTGTATGTTTGATTGACAGCTCCGTCTCTCTCTGCTCACATGACCTCTGATCCGCTGTGAGGTCACTCTGACTCTCACCTCTTTCTGCTTTCTTGCTCTCCCGCTGCTTCGTGTCCTCATTTTCACCATCCGGCGCAGAAAAATACACGGCAAATAATAAAGGAAATGACCTCAGGGTCCAGTCCACACTCTGTATTAGACGGAGACAAGTATACGGTGCGGTGGTGGAAGCAGATGTGTGATCATAGGGCAGAGGAGAGGAGGTGAACACAGGGGAAAGTACCACCACCTGTGGGGGGAGGCGCCATCTGGTAGAGGTGCTGAAAGTAATGATCATATGCTTATAAACTCTGGGTGCGTTGGGGTGAAGATTGATTGCTTTTTCTGGTTTGAAGAAGGAGAAGACGTTCTTTATTAACGCCCTAGAACAAGTTCAGTTGTCACTCTGTTGTTGTTTTACAGGTACCGTTTGAATTTAGCCATGAAACCAATAAACATGAATCCAGATCAAATGCAAAATCGCATGAAATAACAAAGAGGTTATGGAGCAAAGTTGCTGCAATTGTTTAGCGCCCTGGAATATTTTGGGGTTTGGTGCCTTGCTCAAAGTGGCAATTCTGCAGCTACAAGTCCACACAATTATTATTTTTGGATGCACAGGAACACTGTGGCTCAGTGGATAGTGTACTGGACTTCAAATCAGGGGATAGCAAGTTCGAGTCCCACTGCAGTCAGCATGTCGTTGTGTCCCTGAGACACTTCACCCCAAGTCGCTCCTGTGGGGATTGCCCACAGTACTGAATGTATGTAAAACACAAACCATTGACCATCCAATGATGTCGACGAGTCCAATCCATGTCCCGCCCCCAAAAAATGATATTAAACCATGAAAGCGCTAAAGCCATAGTTATTGGATTAGGCTGACTTTTGTCCCATAAAAAGACCAAAAATGCATCTTTCAATACTTTTTCTGACTTTCCTACACTGTGCATTTCCTCCAAAACCCATTCACTACCATTGATACAAATGTAAATCAGCAGCAATTATTAAGATGTACAATATACAAAAACATAAGTACTTAAAAAACACTAATTTCCTAAAACAGTTGGGCACTATACTTTCAGCAAAGAAAACAAATAGTGCGTTTAATTGGGACTATTTTAATTGGTGGATTCATACACTTGTTGATCCAGAGAGGATTTACAGCAGAAGAATAGTGATTATTAAATTGAGTTAATACTAGTAGAATCAATTAGTTGTTTGTTTTGGTCTTTTCACTTTTGACAATAAATCTCTTTAGAATATTTCCACCCTTTTTATATCTGAATATATTTTGCTGTTCGGCTGTTAAATTGTGTTTAAGGTCATATTTATTATTTAAATATGCTGCAAATTCAAACATAATTTTCTATTATGTTTGAATATTCAAGGCTTAATGGTGAGTGGCAATGTTGGCCTCTCTCGTGCATTTTAATTCCGTATTGCCAAAGGATAATTAGGTCCAAACAGGGAGAGAAAAAACATGATTTCTCGCCATAAACGTTGAAATGTAACCATTAAAGTGTGAATATATTAATCATTCACTGGTGGATTCCTTTTCAAATTATATAATATATTTTAATGGGAAAAACAGACAAAGCCAGACATACAACATGGGTTTTATCCAGCTTCAGAAAATTCTTATGAAATGACCCAACTGACCCACCTTTCAGTAAATATTCCATATGTGTTGACAGTGTGTGGGAGTGTGTATTTGATTAGATAGCGAGCATGCAAATGTGTGTAAGGGAACAGACATACTTCACGATAGTCCTAATGCACCTCTGAGTCCCCATTACTTCCTCTCCTCCTCCCACCTGCTGATTTGAGGCGCTGATAAAAAGAAAAAGCATTGCCTGATGATTCATCTCTTTTTCACCAACCTGCTTCATGTCTTTTTTTTTTATTTCCATTGACCAGACAGTGAACATCTTTATCCGTGTAATGTCAGAAGCCGCAGTGCGACACTCACTGTCAGCGAGCCTCCTCTCAGATTCCTCTCTAGATCCAGTCCATTCACCGCAACAGACTCGTGGATCAACCCCCGAAGCAGGCTGTGATTAATCCTGAGGCACCGGACCAGGCGTCATCCTCTCTCCTTGTCCCATTCGTCATGTCATGCCGCCGGATGTTAATCACTTCCAACGTCTCTCCGTGACCCTGCAGATGGTCCGTTTTGGTGCAGGAACCCAATCAGAACCAGAGGAACCGAATTCTGCTTCTTTTTTTTTTGTGTTTTTGACAAGGAGATGTGTAGATGAAGCAGAGGGAGTGGGTTCTGTGATGGTGCCATGTAAGGGATGAAGATTAATGACACGGCCAGGCCTGTGTCTCCTGTTTAATAATGCTTATTCATCACTGTCATCCCTGCCCTCAGCAAACACATACACACACATGAGCTAAACACACACACACACACACACACACACACACACACACACACACACACACACACACACACACACACACACACACACACACACTTCATAACAAGAACGAGAGACTTCCATTACTGACAGATTATGCAAGTTGGGGAAACCTAAACGTGTAAAGTCCCAAACTGTGTTCTCATGAAAGTGTTTCATTTCATTGCAGTGATCCGGGTTTTATGTCGATTTGCATACAATTCCACAAAAACAAGCTTATCACAGGGACTTGTGGAGCATGTGTAAACATCTTTTATGTGATTTCGAAAGCGCGGCGCACAACCATATGCCTCGCAGAGGAGATGAAAGCAGGGTAGAAATGAAGAGAAAGAAGCAGAGAGGGAGAAATATGGGACCTCTGGCCTTCTGCTGCTGTGCGAATGAAAGCCATTTTGTGTGTGTGTGTGTGTGTGTGTGTGTGTGTGTGTGTGTGTGTGGGGACCACAACTCCTCTGTAAAGCTTCATGTTTGTATCTGAAAGCTTTTTAATGTTGGTATAGATTTTTCTTTGTTACCTCCTTTCTTTTGAATCCGGTCTCCCAGCCCCGGTCTCTCTCATGCTGAATTTATGAGATACTCACAATAGCCAAAAAAGGAATTCCACTCAGTAGTATATTGTGGAAAACAGACTTCAAAAGTGTTTTAAACACAGGTTGTGCTGGGCTTCTCTCTGTAAAATGTGTCTTCTCTCATGTCTAGACTTACAAACAAAGCCAACAAATAGCATATTTTTGTAAAAACGATTTTCCTTTTATGCAACTAGCAATCTTTTGGATATAGTTTTTTGTTACAGTTCTAAATACAAACAAAGTGTTCAAAAAATAACACCTGGTTGGATTCTGATAATTGCCTAGTGTGACATTTTGCATACATTTATGATAAAGTAATGGGAAAAAAATGTGGGACTGATTTTGCCATTTGATTGCATGAGTGGTTTGCAGGTTCAAATGTCCAGGTTAAAACTAGAACATTATTTAATGGTGCTGCATGTAAACAAATGCTTGCAGTGCGTGGAGATTGTTCTGTGTTTACCTGCTAAGAGACTACATATTGTCTAATCTGATATAACTGATCTCCTTTCAGTTTAGATTTGTTCTAGTTTAGTCAAGACAAATAATAATGTGCCACTTTAGGGCAGGACATCATTTTGGACCAAACACACCACGATAAGGTTAGTGTGACAATATTAAACGTTTGACAATTGATGCTTTCACACCATACAAGGAGAATTAGATAAATAATCATCAGTAATGTGCCTTAGCTAGTAGAGGAAAGTAGTCGTACTGCTAGAGAAGTCTGGTCAATGTTGAAAATGACATCCCTTTTTATAGTTACTGTATGTAGCCTTTCATAATTAGCAAAAGGCAGGACTTTCAATATTTTGATATCCAAAATCTAAGACTATATATCCAGTCTCATATCACGACATTGATGTTGTGTGTATTTATAAATTCCCAGTCCTAAACCACACCAAATTAGATGTTGTCTCTAAATTACACAGGTATGAAAACGATGTAAAAACCCTGGATTGATTGAATCCTGAAAATCACCGAAATGGTTGCTGCTACTTCTAATAATAATAATAATACATAATATTTATATAGCGCCTTTCACGAAACCCAAGGTCGCTTTACAAGTCGGGTAGGGGGGGGAGTAGCGGAAAAATAAACCTATCAAACTAAAGCCTTGGTGAAAAGGTGTGTTTTGAGGGCTTTTTTGAAAGTGTCCAGGGTTGGGGCGCTGCGGATTTCGGGGGGGAGAGAGTTCCAGAGGGTGGGGGATGCTACACTGAAAGCTCTGTCACCGAAAGTCCTTCTAGACAAATATAGTCCGTAAAAAAGTAGTTAAGATCATTTGATATTCTGTCTAGCTTTCTATATCAACTACCAGTTTTAACACAACAGTTATAGGCTACACATGTTTTGATCTGCAAACCATCATAAATGGAAATTCTCACTTTCGCATCGTGTCTTTTACATAACAGCATCTGCTCTATGCCTCACATTGGTTCTGTCGTATTGTATGTGGTGGTGAGGGCAGCGTACGCAGACTTGTTCCGATCTGACAGGCTCTTTCTGCTGCACTGATTGTGACCTGACCTTTCCTGAAGCTGTCTAATGACACGGAGCTCCCACCCTGCTGCGTATGGATCTCCCTTTAACTCTGGGATGTTTTGCGGTGCTTTGACATTTAACCTTTGCTCACATCTGCTCGGGTCGATCTGCTGCCAAATCTGCTGATATCATTGATTTTTGTGTCGCACGCAAAGCTCTCTTTATCGGCTCGTGGTCACTTAGACGTTCCTCTCAAAAGATCTCATTTAGCTCTGGACATGTAAAGTGGCTCCTGAACTCGACTCCTTTCGCGCTGTTCTGCCTAATAATTGCTGACAGTGCTGGTATCATATTCTCTAAAGTTAAAGTGAAGAGGATGCAGTTGTGTTTGCTGTGTCAGCGAATAAAGCAGCTCAAAGCTAACTTGGTGTGCTCAGAGTATCATAATTCACTGCATTATTCTCTACAGTAGGGAAAAACGACATTTCTAGAATCGTAAAGTAGCCTCATTATCAGATGTGTTTTCTAAACAAAACCATAACTTTCATATATTAGAATTTCACACACAGCACAGAGCATTAACGTTCAATTTTAAGTCCCACTAAATTAATTAAAATGCCTTAGACACAGAAGAAATGATCTTTTAGCCTCCTCTGTGGGGTCAATCTAGTTAAGGCACTGAACGCAATGTGACGAACATGTTAGCTCACACGGCAAAAAGGAGCTACAATCCTGGAACACATTAGCGTCTAGCTTAGCTTAGCATCTAGCTTAGCTTAGCGTCTAGCTTAGTTTAGCGTCTAGTTTAGCGTCTAGCTTAGCCTCTGCTAGCGTGGACAAATTGCAACCAAACTAAAGTCCTCTGGGTACAACTGAAAAACAAAGTTCGTAAACTTGCATTGTAGTCAGTCAGTTATTTTGGACGCTAAATGATTTGGTTATTCCTCTACACCAGTGGTTCCTGTTGGAAGTTGCGCCCGCCACCACACACACACACACACACACACACACACACACACACACACACACACACACACACACACACACACACACACACACACACACAGGGGGGGCGCAACAGCGGTAATTAAAGTTTCAAAGTCTCAAAAATGCTACAACTACTGTCACAAACTGGATGAATGTGAAGTATTTTGTTAAAGGAGGATGAAAGCGTAATTAAGGAGCACTATTGGAGTGACTTTGATGGTTATTGGACTCAGGATTCATTCATTTG
>NW_011368462.1:27069-28006 GCF_000735185.1 Notothenia coriiceps | reverse complement strand
TACGATTTTTGAATCCACATAAACACATCGGCTTACTTTGAGCATGTGTTTTAAACAGTTTAATCCCTTTGTGAATTGTTTCCACTTGCGCCGTCCTTTAATTTCTTCATACAGTGGGAATCCAAATGAATGAATCCTGAGTCCAATAACCATCAAAGTCACTCCAATAGTGCTCCTTAAATTACGCTTTCATCCTCCTTTAACTAAATACCATAAAATATCCCCCCCNCCTCACCTCCTCTAGGACAGTGGTTCCCAACCTGGGGGGGCGCGCATAGTCATTGTCCATGCCGGTTTCAGTTGGATTATTTGTCAGTTGCTCCGATCACTGATCGGAGCAACTGACAAATAATCCAACTGAAACCGGCATGGACAATGACTATGCGCGCCCCCCCAGGTTGGGAACCACTGTCCTAGAGGAGGTGAGGTCCCCCCTAGAGGAGGTGAGGACCCCCTTAGAGGAGGTGAGGACCACCCCCAAATAAAGCAGGTTAAAATAATTAAATTGAATACATTTTATTTAGTAAACACTGCAAACGGGTCCCACAGACCCAAACAGCACACAAAGGTTAAAGGTCAGCATATCATAATGTTAAAATGTGCTGAACATATACACTGCAAAAAACAAAAGAAAGAGGAGTAAAAGTAGCCTCGACTTGTTTTATTTTGTGAAAGTAGCCCTCACCCTAAAGAAGGTTGGAGACCCCTGGTTTAGAACGGATACATTTGACCATTGTAAGCTTCGGCCCTATAGCCATTTGATTGGTGCGAGAGGAACAGGTGGGGCTGAAAAGGCCTCCTGCCTCAAAGTGGCGGAATGACAGAACAAGTTGAGAACCACTGTGGAATAAACTCAACGTGGTTTTCCCCGTATTACACATTTTTAGTTTCTCTGAAGTTTTATATTACGCAATCTCTTCAGACAATGACCTCAAAG
>NW_011368462.1:24338-27024 GCF_000735185.1 Notothenia coriiceps | reverse complement strand
TCAAAGTAAACCGGATTTTGCTGATTTGTTTATGTGGATTCAAAAATCGTAAATAATCTACAAAATGGAGGAGACCGATCTGATCGGAGCAACTGTGACAAATAATCCAACTGAAACCGGCATGGACAATGACTATGTTTTTAAAATGCGCTTATCCAGAAAAGCCCCGTTTGGACACTTTACGGGCAGAAGAAAAAATTATATTAAAGAAAGAATTATACATTTCTGTCTTTTTATGCCTTTAATAGCTACTAACTTGAATTGTTATTCAAATTAATTAATCTATTATTTTTAATATTTTATTGTAATGTAGAGACAAGGCTTTTTGTGACTCATGTATTGCTTTAAAATATGTTAAAAAATAAATAAAAATAAGTCTAAATATTATATTTGGCCTCAAATCATCTGAGGCCTGGCGCCCCCCCTGCGATCTTTGGCGCCCCCCCAAAGTTCCAGGTTGGGAACCACTGCTCTACACCAAAAGAAATGACTCTGGAAAAGCTGCAGATAGAGCCATAAGAAATGAATGCAACTGATTATTTAATGTTTAATTTTTTTTATAGGCAATAATTTAAGCTTTGTTAGTTCCAGGTTTAATATGTGCAATACGTTCATTTCAATAAGTTCTGCAATAAACACGACTAGTACCCATTTGTTAATTTTGGCCCACTGTATATTTGAGTTTGACACCCCTGCTCTACACCAATGCTAACAAGTGTTATCTGTAGTTGCTTCTCGGACTGCTAGGTGGATGTTAGCTACATTTAAGACCACTTTATTTGTTCACCTAGCACACCCAATGGTATGCCTTCAATGTGGAGCTAAAAGGAGAAAGTTGGTCACCAAGCAGTGGGTTGAAGTACATTTACAGTCTGACCAGTATGAACATATTTGTTAGGGAAGTATGTAAATCAGCATTTAAATCCAATATGTATGCAGACTGCACCATCTACCTCCCTCACTTTCTAAAGGCTAGAGCAGTGTTGGTGTGTTTGTTTGTTGACCTATAAAGGTCTCGTGTGAGGCAGTTTGGGCACTTCATTTCTTTCAAGCCCTAATGTTGGGACTAAAGCATTTCTGTGAGAGAACACCCGGATGAGCCTGGATAACTCTGGCAAGTCAATGAAAAGTGTGAAATTGTCTTGTTTTGTTCTTCCTCCCGTCTTCTGTAGAAAACTCATGTTCACAGCTGCTCACATCCTTTCTTATTCTACTTTTGTTATCTGGTCTTGAAGCGAAGCTGTTTGGCATGAATTAGATTATTCTGTCCAGCTTCACTCTGTCAAAAATGAAAGCTGTGGCTCATCTATCCGCAAATGCTGCTGTTCTGGATATAATAACGATAGATATTTCTGCCTCAGTCGCTGCAAATTGAAACAATGTTGGTGCCAAAGGCTTGCAGCATACAGAAGTTTGTTTTTTAGAGAAAGTTTACTATTTGTTTCCATAAAACGTATATGTTTAAAGTAGAAGAAGCACACAAAAAGAGTACTAATATAAAGTATACTGTATGTAATGTGATATCTACCTAATCTATATGAATGTATGCAATGTTAAGACGCAGAACTCTAGGCGAAAGGATACCAACACATTCATAAATAAAGACAGGGTGACGACAAACCAAATGTTTATCCGAAACATCTGCTATAATTGTGTATAAACTCCTTTTATACCATCATATATTAGTCAAGTATGGAATAATGTTTGCATGGTTTTTCCTTTCTATCGCAAAAAACGAATGGCCGCTCCCATTTCTTGTCTACTTTGACTTTTAATTAATGATGGGTACAATTGTATCCTTAAAACCAGAACAATGGGCCAAAACTTACAAAATAAAGAAGCACCTGGTTCTTTTTCAATTGTTGCATCACTATTAAAGGTCTCTGATTAATTATAACGATTTCAAAGACTATTAAAAAGTAAGAAAATGGTCCTTCTATACTTCATCACAGCATGAGCCCCTTGAGATTGCAGATGGCCGCTGTGGATCCATCTTCCTGCCTCTGTGTCGGTTCCTTCTCTTATTTCTATTAAATGCTTCAATGGGAGTTACAAGCCACTCAATCATTGCCTTCCCCTTTGATCGAAGCTGGTGGAGAGAAAAAAAAAAACGCCCTTATTGTGCTGGGACTCTGGGGTGAAGAGGTTGGGCCCTTCGGGGGTCAGCTGCTCTTTCTCCAGATATTACATCATGTTTATCCAGGAGGAGGGACAAACTGCCGTATGTGCCAGTGTCCTGCACAATGACTTTGATCTTCACTGCTTCCCCAGGGTCAGATACAAGTGAAGGACATAACTTCTCACAGATTGAAGCTGCTAAGCCCCCTTCACTCTGGGCCAGAAATGCTACTGGCTGCCCTTTTTTAACCTTTGACCTGTCCCACGAGGGCTGAAATGGAAAAAGTAAACCCCTGTTAACCGTAATCGTAGAGGGACGAGCAGCTGCATGGCTTCGAAGCAAAAAGGGTGAAATGAAAGTATCAAGTCGGCGTGAGACCTGTTTCTGTTTTTATCCCTGTCTTTCCGCCTCTCTACGACCATCTCTCGCTGTCAAGGTGATGTTGCCGGGCAACAGCCAAAAGGAAATAGGATTCGGCATGGCAAGGTCAAGACTGAATGCCTCACATCGCTTTCTTTCACACACACACACACACACACACACACACACACACACACACACACACAG
>NW_011368462.1:22275-24258 GCF_000735185.1 Notothenia coriiceps | reverse complement strand
GGCAGGCAACCTTGAGCTTGATGCTGCAAATCCCCTGAAATCCTCCTTGACTTTTTATTTTCATCTGATTCCGAGCCCCCTGACTCTTCGCCCTGCCTTCATCCGCCTCAGACATTACGTTTCTCCAACACTTGTTATAAAACTGGTGTAGGAGGATGGGAGGAAGTGGGCTTATTAATGAGCAAGGAGACTTTCGAGGGTGTGGAGGGGATTACCGTGCTGACCTTCAGTGGACACGGGTCACAGAGACAATCACTGTCGTTTGGTCATTACCCAGTCTGGCTTTGATTGTGGTGTTTGCTAAAAGCTGAGGTGCAAAGATGCTTTATGGGGGTCATTGGGAAGAAGGAGGAGGGGCTTAGAAAGTATGGAGTTTCATTACTTGTTGAGTCTTTTGAATGCTCTGTGGGTTTTAATGCATTGGGTTT
Source organism: Notothenia coriiceps (assembly GCF_000735185.1). Classification (NCBI taxonomy): domain Eukaryota; kingdom Metazoa; phylum Chordata; class Actinopteri; order Perciformes; family Nototheniidae; genus Notothenia; species Notothenia coriiceps. Next base: position 23,830 of record NW_011368462.1, on the reverse strand, counting down.
ATGCAACGATTGGAGAGTATAATGTATGTGCGTCATGATTGTAGTTATTTATTTATACTTGTATTAGCTATGAGCACCATGCAAGTGTTTCTAGATCAATAACAAGATTATCCATCCATGCAAAAATAGACTTTAGCAAATGTAGAGGGCTTACACTGTTTTGTGAATATATCAGATCGATACTTATTCATTCAAAATACCAAATAATTAAGGACTTGGATTGGGGCTTTTTTATGCTTTTGGTCTAATGAAATGGATGCATTCAGCAGTATTTCAACCATCCTTGTAGTTGATGCTTATAGTTTAGTTTTCTTTCTCCTGCAGTTTTCTTTTTGTCTCACTTACGGTTTCTTACTTTACTCGTTGTGTCATTTTTGTAAATAACTTCAACATGCTGTATACATGAAATCCGTCTTGTAGCTGGAGTGAAAAATGAGCCGGAGTCATTGGCAGCAGATGTTCAAGTGTCATTAGCCGCTCTTCCACATCAGGTTTCTGCTGTGTCAGGAACTTGCAATTTAAAAAGAACACTCACCATTTACTTTACTTTACCTACCATACCCTTGGCAAAGCATGCAGCATCTATTTCAAAACGTCTGTGTCCATGCCTACATCTCCACCATCAATAATAATACTGCATTTTGTGTTTTTCCTTTCAACAATCAGTGTCTTGTATTGGAGCCCTTAAAGAGACATGGACACAAACAAAACAAATGTGCAAAAGGTAGTTATTTGTTTTTTGCCCAATGTCACCTTAGGGGCTCTGTATCTTGGTTTATAATGTCAGCTTTAATGTTGCTGCAAAACTGCACCTGTTATCTTTTGATGTCACACCCTGAAAGTCATCCAGACATTGAAGTCAATTGGAGATATGCGTGAGCTCGTAGCGTTAGCCTGGAGCAGCTAGTCCTTTGCCTATAGTATAATCTACCTAATGCATTCTTTAATCAGCCAGTGTTGCTGCGAGTGAGCAGATAAAGAGGGCAATTCGTGCAAAGAATAAGAACAGCTGTTGACGAGGAACAAGCCTGAGACATGTCAGCCGTCACAAACTGACTCTTTCAACTCACTGGAAAAAATGCTGCTCTGAAAACGACTTAAACAATAATGAAAACAAGGTGTTTTCACTTGAAATAAGTACAAACATCTGCCAAGAGAACAAGTGAAAATTAGCTTGGTAAGATTCCCTGAAATAAGACGGGATATTTAGATAAATCAGATCTGGTAATTAGCTGGGGGAACTCATTTTGAACGATATTTGACCAGAATCAGGAAATGTTGTGTTAGAATAAAAGTTTTCTGTTTTCTGATGTTAGTTGGTGATTTTTCCCAAAAAAAATTTCATCTGAGATACAACTCAAAATAAGATTTTGACTAGAAAAAAAAAAAAACCCGACATCTCACTGCAGTGTTACTTCTGAAGTTATTATGTCTTATAGCAAGTGTCAAGACATATTCTGACATTAGACAAATATACTTGGCAAGATTCTGAGTGTTTGGATGTTTCTGTCATGTTTTTTCTCCGGCACAGGTATTTAATTTTTCTGGCAGGTAT
>NW_011368462.1:17473-22269 GCF_000735185.1 Notothenia coriiceps | reverse complement strand
GAGGAGGGGGGGGTTAGGGAGGCCTCATGGGTATCAGGCAGGAGGGTAAACAAACTTCAAAGCCCCAGCAGAAGCCTCAGACTTGACCCGGGGTGAAGCACGACTCATTAGTTTCATGCCAGGCAGCATCTGGAGTAATCACACCAAACACCACGGACCATATCACTCTGAACTGAAAACACGCAAGAGACATGCTAACAGGGTGTAACATTTACGAGTAATGTGCTTTTTCAATTCGTAGATAACATCTCCAAAAAACATCAATTCAAGTAAGCTTAGAGGTACTTCATAAAAGATGTGATTGATGGTTTAAATTAAACTGCTTTTCCACTCCTAGCCTCACATTTCTCAGGAAAAGGAATTGGTCAAATACATCTCTGGTTTCTTTTCTCTCTGCTAGATCTCACTTAATTGAATGAGGTTGCACAGATTTCCTTGCTGACTGCAACTGAAAAGCACTCAGGCGAGATGACAACACAGCATTTCTCCAATTTCATTTCTCATATTTTTAAATAAGATTTTTGTCTAGAGTGATACGATACATTTCAGCTTTATTGAGGACGTTTGCTTCCCCGGAAAACAACTTCTTCATAGATCAGATAAACCTGGTTGTACAGTTTAAACCCGAGGCACTTGCTCAGAAATCCATCAACGCACTCTTATCTTTTCTAGGAAACCATTGATTGATTACAGGCGGAGAATACTGTCCTTGTCAAAGCGTGCTAACCCGTCCTGATATCACTTTGATCATGTAATGACGAAATACCGTGATGAAAACCTCAAAAGGTGTTGTCCGCCGAAGACCTCGTGGCAGAGACCATCGGTCCATCTGACGGCTTCTGTGGTCGGAGGATGATTGATAACCGGGTGGCAGATGTTTCAGGAAATAGGCCATTGATAACAGTCCCAAAGGAGCCCCTGATTGGAGTTCAACATCCCCCCCGTCCCACCAGCCCATCCATCACTGGCTGAAACAGAGAGCTGCCCTTGAGTGTCAGCGACCAAGTGTTGATGGAATAGGTGCTGATGAGATGCACAGATTTGCGTGATATCCTAACAGGGTGCACAGATGCCCACAGTTTACATTTGGCTTGGTTGATGCTCTTCTTAGTCATAGCAGAGATTCAGATGCTAGCTGGACAACATGTGGTGTTCACTTGCATGTACTGGATGTAACCACGCATAGGCATTGCAAATCAAGCTGCTGTAAGCTGCGCAGACATCACTGCGAGACAGTAGGAAGTGTTGCATTGAAAACCAGCCAACCCTCACCTAGGATTCAAGAAGTCACAGGCTCCTCCAACAGAGCAACATGAATATACTGTATATGGGTCATAAAACAATAAAATAGTGGAAGGGAATATTTTTGAAATGTGCAAGTAAATACAAATAAAATAGAACTATGGTCATGAGTTCTTAGTAATGATCAGAAGGACCAAGATCACAAATGCAAGGTGCCAAACTGATGTTCCTTTGAAGGATGTCTTGTATTCAACCACATTTCTACGGGCTTTGAGCAGAGTCAGTTGATGTGGACGTTTTGGACAAGTAGGGATGCCTCCTAGTTGCCTGACATTTTTTTTTTATTAGTCAATTTATTGAACATGTCAGAAACAAAAACATACAAAAATAATATATATTTTTTCTTTTTTCCTTTTTTTTTCTCACTCAAATTAATAATTATAACAAAGTACAAAAAAAAACAAAAAAACAACAATAATAATTCTCAAATAGTCTGTCATGTTCAACAGGGGCAAGAAGAAGCTTAAAAAATGCTTTTCTGGTCCGACCCCCTCTAGCATATATTTTTCTTATAAATAAAATATTAGGTCATCGTCATCAGCGACATGTTTGTCTTGTTAATTTGTTTGCTTTTAGTTTTTTTACAAAACAATCAGAAAGAAATTACTTTTACAATTACAAGAAATAACAACAAATGGGACACATTAACAGCATGTTGAATCCTTGCTGTGTCAACAAAGAAGTATCCATGCTCAACATCAGGATGTAATCCAGACACAAACAGTAAAGATACAGTTTGCCTCCGAGGGAAGTTTGAGATGCATTTCTCCTTTTTCAGGTATCCCCTGAAATGGCCCTCTTGTTTCCCAGAGTGTTCATTTTGTTAGATGAGGAGTCCCTCTTCACGTTTAGGGCAAAAGAAAACCTTAACCTTATTGTGTTGCTGTCCCTTAAGAGTCTTACCCCAACACTGCACTTAATTAGAAGAGGAGAAAGGTTACCAAAGTGTTGGCTTCTGACTCTTTTGAATCGAGCACTGCATAACGTTTGTCACATCTTCCATATAATTGCTGTGAGAAGTTCAACTAAAGAAAATGAGCATTCCTATGAATCTTGACAAACCTCTGATCTAATACAACAACAACAACAACAACAACAACAACAACTAGAGATGTCCCGATCCGATCACGTGATCGGGGATCGGGGCCGATCACGTGATTTTCAAAACATCGGAATCGGGAGGAAAAAAATCGGGGATCAGGATTTTTTTTTTTTTTTTTTAAATTACTTTTTTTTATTTTATTTTGTATTCAATGTTACAAAACAAAAATGACCATGTTCAAGTCTTAAAGTCATCCTGAGGCCTTAGTTTTGGTTTCAAATGACAGAACATCATGTATGTGTTGCTTCTTTGGGGCTTGTTTTCATAGACCTGGTTGCTTATTTCTCTCAAATCTGGCAACAGAGTGGGCAAGGCGCAGTGTCTAATTGTAGCAGTAAGCTAACGAGTACTGATAAGCTTTATTTTGTTTTGATCCAATGCTGCACAACTGAACTGATCCAATGCTGCTGTGAAAGAAAGAAGCTATATCCATGTTGGATAGAATATCCAATTTAAATAAAAAAATAACCTTAAGGGACAACTTGAATGCTTTTTTTCTTTTTTTTCTCTTAATGCATTGCATAAAGATCGGATCGGGAAAAATCGGTATCGGCAAATTGTCAAAATCAAATGATCGGAGCGGGAGCAAAAAAAGGTGATCGGGACATCCCTAACAACAACAACAACAACAACAACAACAACAACAACCATGCAACACATCCTTTGCAAAGACGATAATGTTCAGTTTTTGGCAGAGGTGCTGGTTCAACATGAGGTCAGTTTTGAAGCACTATGGTGCATTGTCTTCTGAGGCTAATGTGACAGTACTGGCCACACTGTTGGACTGAATGTGATCCTTTCTAGCATTGTGTGTGTACACCACACACTGAAGTGCTTATCCCCGAAAATCTCTTGAAAATGAGAAACACAAACCTACGGATTACCGTTGTAAGAGAGACTTGCCAGGTAGATGATGTTTCCTTTCTAAGCAGACAAAGACATCTGGAGTGCTGCTGTTGTTCGTGTTTTCAGCTGCACTGTTCTTCCTCTTCTGAGCCTGTCAGCGGGGTGCAAAAAGCATTCAGCTCTGAAGGATTTGAGAAACAGTGCAATCATCCTGAATTTAAATGGGTTCAGGGCCCGGCGTGCAGATGGCTGCGTACACCGCCAGATACGCCGCTCAACAGTTCAGAACCCGCTCTTCTCTCTCTCCAATCGCACCCTCTCTTTTTCTCATTGCCGTCTTCCGCAGCCTCTTCATCACTGTGCTTCTGTACGCACCTTGTGTATGTTCACTCTTAAACACACATCCAGAAGCACACACTATTTTACTCTTGTTCATTCCCTCGCTGTCTCCCTCACCCTCTTACCCAGCATTGCCTCTCTTTCACCTTCCTTCCTTTTTTCTCCCTCCCTCTTTTCCTATTTCCCAGTCCTGAGATAAAGACATCGTTTTTCTTTCTCTGCCAATCAGGTCAGTACAATTACACAAACCAGCAAACACACTTCTCTCTTTGTGTCTCTCTAACATGGCCTCTCTTTTCCTCCCCTTCCTTCTTTTCCAAGTTTCCACGCTCTGAGAAATGAGATAAAGAAATCACGTTTTGAGCGAAGTGCAATGGCACAAAGCAGGCATACACCTCGAACTCTGCCTCCATCCATCACTTTCCTTGGCCGTCAAACTCAACGACATCATGAGAAGCATTCTTTATTTCTTTAACTCAATAGAAAAGTTTTGATACTTATAAAAAGGGTCTCCAACTCACGTTTGGTAGACGTTTTTTAAGACTTGGCCCAAGACCCATTCCTTATACAGTGTAGTCAAATGCTTCAACCTCTTCTCTGTAATGTTCTATGTTAAAAACTAGGATTTTTTAAATACAGTATCGTCCACCACAGAGATACAGTCCCGAATAGTTCCCAAATAAAACATTAGTGATTCAGCAGCAAATTCAGTGAATGCCAAAAAACTGTGCCCCCCCCCCCCTCACTGTCAACTGCCTTATAAAGGTGATGACAACACATTGCCAAATTTGTTCGTCATTAATCTTTTTTTCTTGTAAAACCACAACATGATGAAAACACTTCAGACACATCATAGATTTCAACTCTGTGTCCCTTGTCATGTTACCTCAAACAACTATTCTTCTTTGATTCTTACGGCCCGTCCACACGGCGGCGTGCGTTGAAGCTTCAACGCTTCTGCCCATTCACTTTGAATGGGGTGATGTCACACTTTGCCGAACTGCATTGTGGGAGCTTTGCTTTCCTCGCGTTGCTCGCTTCAAAAGTTGAGCAATGTTCAACTTTTGAAGCTTCAACTGAAGCGTCAGCCAATCAAATCATATACCAGTACAAGCTCTAGCCAATCAAACCGCGTGCTTGTGTGTCCGGGCGGGAGATTCATGTGATTGGTTGTTGGTCGAGCTTCAGACACGCCCGCTGGCAAGCT
>NW_011368462.1:0-17445 GCF_000735185.1 Notothenia coriiceps | reverse complement strand
ATTGAAAACCTCCACTTTCCAATGTGCCGTTTGGAAACCCTAAACAACCCGGTTGGTTGTTATATAGTACCCAAGTAAAACGATCCGTACCAGACCTGCGTCAGGGAGAATTTTGTGACTCCTTACAAAATATATTAACAGGAAGGGGCTGGATTATGCCATGAAAGATTCACTCAAACCTTTAGTCTCCGAACGTACTTGTGTCAGGGGAGATATTTGTGAGTTTTCAAGGTACATCGACCTACTTGAACCGTACGATACTGAGCTTAGTCCGGCCCACCCTCAGGAAACGAGGGAAGAAGGAAAAAGGGATCTCCTCTCTACTGTCCGAAACGGTTCCTTCCTGTTGACTTAGGTCTCTTTAACTATACGTGTTTCCCTGGTTGCGGTTTTTGACAGGGGTTCACGTGACTCAGCAGTCACCAAGTTTCCTTTAACTCTCCGTCTCCCGTAGAATAGAAGGAGACTCAACGAGAAAAACTATACCTCTGTCACACGTAAGTAGACGCCTTATAATATATTTGTTCTCCAATATAACTCCGTCAAACGGAATTTTTTCCCGGGATAACATAACCAACACCAAAAGGAAAAGATTTCACAAAAGCAATAAACACGTACATACAGGCCTTGCACCACTGCAGTTATTATTATTATGTAAAAATAAACATTTCGTGGAAGTAACATTTTCATTAGGGGTTTCACGATGTTTCCCCGCACTATCTTTTTTTTCTCTTTGTGTTAAAATTAGTTTCTCGAAAAAATTGTTTTTGTTTTTACACAATCCGCGAGTTGATGATATTGGAGTGCCTGAAGATAACCAGTCACTACGTTGTGTAACATAGTCATGCACTTCCTGATTCCCCGCCCTGTAGAGATTCGCGTCAAGGTTAGTGTTGTCTCGGCCGGTCGATTGGTTAGTGTCGTCTGACCCCGAGACCAAAAGTCCTGTCTCCACTTTTCTCCACGACGGATCTGTCCGACATACTCTTTTTATGTTCTCAAAAACTTGTAAAGTTGTACCTCCTGTAACAGGGGGCACTCCTTGGTGATAGTATTGACTATATGTGACTTGTAGCAACCTCTCCTTGAGAAAATTTCATCTCCTGTGATGGTATGACTAATGTGGACTTGTAGTCGTCCTCTCCTGAGAAATTGTCAATCTCTGTATTATGACTATATGTGGACTTGTAGTCGTCCTCCTCCCTGAGAAGATTTCATCTGTTATGTATTGACTATATGGTCGGACTTGGTAGTCGTCCCTCTTCCCTGAGAAATTTGTCATCTCCCTGATGATGTATGACTATATGTGGTCTTGTAGGTCGTCTTCTCCCTTGAGAAATTTCATGCTCTGTGATGATGACTAATGTGGAACCTTGTAGTAGTCCTCTCCTAGAAATTTCATCTTGTCGATGTAATGACTATATGTGTGACTTGTAGTCAATCCACTCCCTGAGAAATTTCATCTCTTGTATGTTATCGACTATATGTGGACTTGTAAGTCGTCCTCCTCCGAAAATTTCATCTCTGTGTTTATGACTAATGTGGACTGTGAGTCGTCTCTCTGAGAAATTAGTCAGCTCTGTGATGTATGACCTATACCCAGGACTTGTATCAACCTCTCCTGAGAAATTTCATCCTGTGATGTATAGACTATAATGTGGACTTGTAGTCCGTCCTTCCGAGAAATTTCATCCCGTGAATGTATACTATATGTGGAACTGTGTAGTCCCATCCACCACTCCCTGAGAAATTTACATCTCTGTGATGTATGAACTATATGTGGACTTGAAGTCGTCCCTCTCCTGAGACAATTCCATCCTGTGTAATAGGTAACATACCTGGAAATTACAAAGCTTTACAAAGAGAACGTCACATGTAGAGCTTGGGCCTCGGAAGCAGTGTCAGACTCGCAGTACACAATCCACTGGACGTTTCGGTTGCTTTTCAAGGTTTATTTCCAGTAAAACATAAAACAAAATACGAAAACAATATTTAACATAAACTTAAACAGCAGATCCTAATAATCTGTATTTGACTAAGCATAAGGTTGCGTCTGCGTGTCAATGACGGTATTGCTGCTGCCTGCTGCTCTCTCGTCACACAGCGCACCTCCAACTTAAAGCCTTAGCCCCGCCCCCTTCACATGAGCAAAGCACACCTCTTACTGAAACAGAAAAAAATGCATTAATAAAGGTTCCAAATAAATCAAAACAAAATAAACTTAAATGCGGCTCCTACAATAATAGCATAAAACCATAATATCATAATACCATACAAGTCAATAACTTGTTCAACACGTAAAATAAACCATACACACCACTTCAATTACACTATGCTATTTAACTTCCGCAGCTTATTTTAAGTAGTTTCACTATCTTTGTTTTTGTTCCTCTGATTAGATCTCCTTTTTACATGCGTATTATGCAGGCCTTACAAAGTCAGACATACTGAGATTAATTTGTTAGTAATCTGGATCAGACATCTTTGTTGTTTGTTCAAAGAAATCCCTTTTGGCTTTGGAGTTTAGAAAATCATGCTGCCGGAGCCGAGATCACTCTCTGAGACTCAGTCCAGGTTGTCTCCGGTGCAGAAAATCTCCATCGTTTCCCCTGCAGATACAAAAAGAGCAGCATGTACTCGGGGACTAAAACCTGTCATCTCCCTTTCTTCTCAAACACGCATGTTGAATTACCAAGTAGACATTTTGGACAAACCAGAGCGCGGTGCAGAGTGATGTTGAGTAAAGTGGGAAGCAGCAGGCGGCTCTTCACTTCGTCTTTTCCATCCATATTAAACGAAATCAGATCAGGGAAAGCACTGGATGGATTTTTGTCGTTTTCACCTGCAGCGCAGAACATGTCGACGGTTGGAAATAACTATTTACAAAAAGCCATTTGGTTTCAGCCTCACACTGTCATCGAGGTTTGATGAGATCCTGACCCCCCCCCCCCCCCCCCCCAACGGTTTATGTGGCCTCTCATTTCCCCTTCTTTACTGCAGAAAACATTGGTGTGTGTTCCTGTAAATGTGTGCATTGTGCTCATTGTTTTTATATTCATGACTTAGTTGAAGACAAACAATAGAATGGGTGGGGGGGGAGATTACAGTATAGATAGGAACACATGCATGTACTTGGCCCTGCATCAGTATGTGATCCTGATCTTGCAACAGAACATGGCTTTACGATAAAAAATAGACTTAATTTAATTATTTATTGATTTAAACATATTGGTAGTTTGTATTAGATTATTTATATTTTTTTATAATTTTATTTATTTACCTATTTAATTTTTTTAACCTATTTTTTTAATGTATCTATTTTTATTTAATTTTAAATGTATTTAATTTATTTAATCTATTTATCCATTTGTTTTTATTTTTTTACATTTATTTATGCATGTATTTAGTCAATTGCATGCCTATTCTGACACTGGACCTCATAATTTTTTACTTCCAACTTCCATTATTTTCCCGTATTTTAAACAGACAAAAAAAACAACCCTTACTGTATATGTTAACAGGATGTTAATGTTCCAATCAGGCCACAGATGCAGGACGATTGTAACGGATGTTTTATTTTTAGCCTTTAAAATGCACTGAATAGCAAGAAATCCAGCCCTGAATGTTCCCTATCAAATGAACCTTAACACATCCCACTCTACTGAAGTAGCTCCATCTCCAGGGTGGCACACTGGGCTCCATAATATAAAAGCCTGGTGATTTCATGCACCTTGATTAAATTTGGTTGCAGATCACATATTGCGAGCAAACGTGTGTTACCTTGGCAACTGTTGATCACACTTCAACCCCTTATTATTCACATCGAAAGGCTGGCGTGTGTTAAAGGCAAAGGAGCTAATATTCCTATTTCCTGGGAACATTTCCAGATTTGTTGTTTATTCCAGACAAATGGATGCAAAGACCTTTTTGTATAGTGGCTTCATTTTTAATGTGGCTTTTTGTCATAGTACACCGCAAAGGTGAGGACACTCTGAATTTGGGATTTTATCTCTATTGATGCATCATGAAAGAAGCACAGTGTTAGATGTGATTAAGCTGAAACATTCATTAAAGAGGACATATTAGGCTCATTTTCAGGTTCATGTTTGTATTTCCTGCCATTACTGGGACATGTCTCCATGCTTTAATGTTCAAAAAGCTCTTTATTTTTGTCATACTGCCTGTGCTGCAGCACCTCTTTTCACCCTCTGTCTGAAACCAGAGCCCAGTCTGCTCTGATTGGTTAGGTGGCAGAAAACAATGTGCTGTTACATAGACCCCATTTACACGCAAACGCATACGAAACGCAAACGAACTGAATACGATATCAAAAAAGTCTTCCGTTCACACTGCAGTACATATGCCGGGCCTGTAAGTGGCGCTGTACTTCCGCAACAAAATACACCAAAAGCAGCGAAGAAGACTCCCCGAGCATGGTTGCCATGGTTGCCCTTTTGTTTATGCCCCGCGGTGGATTTAGCAACATGTAGTTCATGTAATTCTCCATGTCCTAATGGTTGTGGTAGAGGAGCTGTAGATTTTGCACTAACATCTGTAGCATGATCATATACTGACGGCCCGTCCACACACAGGCATGAAAAAAATCTTTCAAAGCTTCGCCCATTCACTTGAATGGGGTGACGTAGAAGATTTTTAATCTTCGCCGAACTGCATTGTGGGGAGAGGAGCATGGCTTTGCAAGCATCGTGAATGCTTTCGAAGATGGCATCAGCCAATCAAATCCCGTTTATGCAAATCCCGCCAGTACAAGCGCTAGCCACTCAAACCGCGTGCAAGCTGGGAGAGCCAGACCGCAGTTCATTTCCTCATATTCCAAACGAGATATAATCACCGCTGTAGGAAATGTCCCGGTCCTTTACGACTGCTCTCTGTTCACCTACCGGGACCTAAACCGGAGGAACCAGGCATGGAGGGAGGTGGCAAAGACAGTTGGTGAAACTGGTAGGTTTTCACCTGTTTGGGGAGTTTATATCCAGTTTGCTTCGTTTTAACATTGAATGGACAGGCTTTGTATGCCGGGGGCGGGCGGGAGATTCCTGGGAGATTCCTGATTGGTTGTTGGTCGCCTTGGGTGGGCGCGTGAAATCGCCAAGCTTCAGACACGCCCAGCATCAAGATTTTCAAGATTTTTTTCATGCCTGTGTGTGAACGGGCCGTAACAGTAGCTACTGACCATGCTACAGCGGTGAGCAGCAGAGGTGGGGAGAGGCGGGGCTATGGCTCCATCGTTATCAGGAAATGATCGTATAGGACGTACACACGGAGCCGCTTGACCCTCCAGAGCGTTACGTTTGCAGATCTATCCACCTTGGGACACGTTATCGTTTGCGCGTTTCCGTTACGGCCTCGTGTGAACGAACGTACGGGCTAAACGAAAGAGAAAAGTAGCGAATACAACCATTTGCGTTCTCGTGTAAACGGCACCATAGTATTGTCACTGGAGGCGTTTCAGGAAGGGGGGATTTTTGTGGGAGAGAAACTCCCTCTTGAAGTAACACAGGGATTTTAGCCTTTGCAGACCATTTACATGCACTAAAACCTATATAACAATCTACAGGAAAGGGAACACTCCAAAAAGCACAACAGGACCTCTTTAAATGTTATACTTGAGTCTCTCATTTACTGTAAACTGTGTTTCTGCCTTGTGCGATGAGAAGAAATCACCGGATCAAAAGTCTGTTAATTGACGCTCTTCTTCCTGCTCTCAGCATATGGAGCGCGGATGCACTGCTTAATGTTGAATCCCAGGCGAGGCATGCCTGGTGAATCACATACAACACACACACACACACACACACACACACACACACACACACGCTAATGAACATGTCCAATGATAGATTACAGAGATGAAAATCTCCAGGGACGGATCAAGGGAGACTCTCTTAAATAGAACACACCAAACCATATGCACGCATCCACACTTGTTAGATCCTCTTTGGTTCACATACACACAGATACACACTCATACACGCCAGATATCATCAAGCTATCTCATCTAGGACAAGTGTGCCGTGCTTTGTTCTGCGCAGTGTGTTTGTTCCCAAAGAAAGCCGAGGTAAATTCCTGACTAAAGGGATGTGTGTTCACGCATTAGCATAAAAGACGGAAGCAGCGGCAGCGGGGATAAAGCGGGCAGAAGGAAGATATCTCTCTGGTGTTTAAATGAGGTATCTGATGGTTCAGCACGGGAAACAGCTACTACCAAATCAAAGCATGTGTGTGTATTTCAAGCAACGTGTGTGTGTGTGTGTGTGTGTGTGTGTGTGTGTGTGTGTGTTAACCAGGCAGCACAACAGGGAATCTTGTTGCGTCTATGAGGTTCAGTCTGCTGTGTGATTTCTGCTCCCGTGTTTTGATCAGAAACATTTGAAGCGTCTCCGCCTCTCGTTTCTCAGCAGCAGCGTGGCTGGATCTTCTTTCCCAACACATGGGACGGGAGCAGAGGCCTCTTCTGCTTCTGTAAACAAGCTCTGCTATTGTTCAGTGAGAAAAGGTGGCGCCACCCAAAGTCCCAGCGCAAAGCTGACTCGGAGAGACAAGCTGCTTGTTCTTATTCTTTTTAACTCCCCACATGCAACCAATGACTTCTCTCACTTGATTCCTGTTGGCAGACAGCAAGCCAAAGCATAAGCTAAGTGACGAATACAATTCCCCCTGAACCGTCTCAATGAGAGGTGGCTGTATAGAGCAGATCTGACCAATAGAAGGACACGTGGGAAGGGTAACATTCATTAGAGGGTCAGTTTGCCCTGATACTTTCAGATGAGCCAAGTAGGCCTTTGGTCATGGAGAGTTGCTCCAAAGCATGCATTGCATAACCTAAAATGCTTTACCTAAAAGTGGGTCACAGGGATGGACAGCCTGTAGAGTGTATAATATTTAAAGAAGGATCAGTTACTAAAATCATAAGTTAAAGTTTGAAAAACTGTCGCTTAACAACACGACTCCTTCTCCCCATGTGACGAGGTCTGCTTTAAAGCTGCAGGGTTGGCTGTGTATGTTTGGCGAATGATTGACTGTAATAATAACATGTTGGATATTTGGATATTCAATGTAGTAATATTATCATTTTGTTCTTCTCAATACACATGACATGCATTGCACATCTGTATGTCCTTGGATATGGATTCCTCTCCAGAGCTTTCTTCATTTTGTCCTTGTTTATTATAAAAAACGTATAAATAAATATAATTTAATTGATTGATAGCTCTACAGGTTATTGTGTGATGCTCGGGTGGATGTTGTAATTCCTACCCTTGGGTACCAGTTGAATAACAATAAGCTAAAGTGTTATTTCGGAACAGTTCCCCAAATAAGCCAATAGTAAACGGCTTCCCCTAGCTTAAAGTAGAGCCTCTGTTTTGGACCCTGAAGGAAATATCCGGCTGTGTAGCTGATACAAATTAGCTAGATTATAAACACACTCTTCAAAAATGTCCCACAGAGCAAAACGTATTCAAGTGTCACTCTTAATGTACACTACTGGAGACTCTGACATTTGATAAAGGAATCCAGTAATACAGTAAACCTCTCACATCTTGTGCTAAATGCGAATAAAAGCATCCTTTTCAGATCCCGGTCCAACACACCGTTTGACAAGCTGTTGTGTGGTCAGTAGAGGGTGATTTATTGACTCGTATGCAGCAGGTAGAATGTGCGTGCGTTAACCTCAGTGGGTTGTTCCAGAGTTCTTTCCCATGATGCCCTGCTGTGCGATCAATATGACCGCAGACACATGACATTTGATGTTTTTAGTGTGTGTGTGTCAGTGCCACAACAACCTAGATCAGCACTGTTCCATTATTATTTTAAATGGGTTGCTTCAAATTAGGAGAAGACGTTTAGCTCTGCAGTTTATGCAAATGTGTAAAGACTTAAAAAGCAGTGAGCACAATGAGCAGCTGTTGTTTCAAGGTCAGAGAGCGCTGAGGCTTCATTTACACGGCAATAGAAAATCCCTTTTTTTCCTTTAACAAGCCCATTCTGCAGCGCGAGGATGTCTGGCTGGGATGTAATGATTTGTTATGTGAATGTCATTGTCTGATATAAAGGAACAGGCATTGTCTGATTGCTAAAAACATGTAGTCCAACGCTGGGTTTGTATTGGAAACACTCCTATACACAAAGATAGGGTTCTGTTACTATTTAACATATTTGTTCATATTAAACCACCGATGTAGTGAATCCCGCTGGGTGACTTGGAGTTAAAGGATGGCTTCAGGCTGCGTGGAGCCTCTTCTTCATCGTGACTAATCCTGAAGACTAATCCAGTTGTAAACGATCGACCCGTCACTCTTTTCTTTACAATGTGTCTCACCCGGCCTATTTCTGTACAGTAACATTCACACGGCTGCTTGGAAGAGATATCAGAGGGGGTTTTTAAATGCTAAGAATGGAAGTTGTACTACTGATGTCAATAAGAGTGAAATGTATATCCGGCTTTATGTAGTGAGGTTTTTAAATTGCCGTCTAATGTCAGTAATGGAGGGTTCTCCTTTTCAGCTTTTGACCCTTTGCTTTCCTTCACTTCTGCCCATTTTCTTGTCCTACTTCAAACTTATTCACTTACATTGACTTCTACAGTACTTTGCCAGATCCCTCCACAGGAAACATAATGGCTGCTTGAATACCTGCTTGAAGCATTTTTATTTTCTGAATAGCACAAAGATAATGTGTAGAGGCAGTTGGAGAGATTCGGTTCACAAGGCACAAGACTTTTAAGATAAGATATGCAGGCGTTTATAGCAGCAACAGGGTCAGAGTGAAAAACAGGATTCACACAAGGTAAAATAGAACAAACATTTCAATAACGACACAAACATTGAAAAATAAAAGGATAAAGTTATTAAGTAACTGTTGAAACAAGATATCACAGTAAAACGTTGGGCATTTGAATGGACACACAACAGACACCTGGTTTTTAAACCTTGCATCGTACATGATAAGACTTACAATGGCATGTATTAGCTTTTTAACGAGTTAAAGGAAGAAATTGATACCACCGCCATAACAGTCCAGTAAACATGGCAACAACTCAAACTTATGCTGTGTCCCAATTTGCGTACTTCTTATCACATTTGCTATTTTGCTGCAGTTGCTCGACCAGCCACAAATACGGTTCCTCCAGAAAGCACAACATGTGTTTATTTAGTATTTATAACTGTACTGTACCACTATGCTAGGGTCAAAATAATCACTGTATTGGTTTAGTGAAGCACTCTTTAATGATTTGCTATGATAACAATTGTAGCTAGCTAGCTAACAATGCTGATCGCCGTAATCAGACGGATGAAATGCTCACACTGCGCTAGTGTTCACAGTGTACAACATGCAATGTAGGCTAAAGTAAATGTCAGAATCTAGACGGCACATAAGTTAGCTTAGCGAAAAGACCGGTGGAAACAGCCTGGGTGTTTCTCAATGTCGAGGAAGGATGCTTCAGAGCCACTATTTCAAGCATACTACGTCATCGAGTGCCGCCGAAGGACTGTTCCAATGTCCAGCATACTTGGAATTCTACCGAGCCCGGCGTACTTCGTTTGGAGACATTTCGAGGCTGCACATGTGTAGACTCCGCGGTCTTAAAATCCCCACAATGCTTTGCGCACGGACCAATTTCCCCAAATCTGTGGCGAAAGTGTAAGGCGGGGCCTCTCATGTGACGCACACCTGGACACTTGCTCGCCTGTTCCACTCTTCGTTTTCCGAATGCCAGGAAGTGACTCGGAAGACATGTGCTACCAAGCAAGCGTACTCGACATTGAGAAACACCCCCTGTCTGACTCCTTCAGCACCTTACTTTTATAGTCGCTATCCCGGTGTTTAATCCATGATATGTTGCATTTCAATAGGGGGTTATGGACTGTTTATTTTCTGGGCAGTGGAACCTGTTGGGGAAATATTTTCCAAGGCCCATAACTTTGACCCAGTTTATCAGTTCATACTGTCCTGACTGAGCACACACACCTGTAAGCTTGGCTGCTGTGCTCTCCCTGTTCCTGTCTGTTGACGTCAGCTGATAGAGGTGTTATCATTCTATCTTGTTATGCACAGTGTTGATTATTCTCTCTGAACTAGCTAAATACATGGGTCTGGGGTAGAGTTCTTCAGAATTGGCGTGGCAACTCTACCGTGAAGTCAGAACCTCTGACTCTTTGACTTGTTTTGTGAATTCTCCTAAATAAACCATCAGTGTTTGACATCAAAGCTCCACATCTCCCCGTGTCTCCTTTTGAGTCAGTGACTCCTCCTGCATTGCTACACAGAAGTTTCCCCCACAGAACCAGTAACCGTTTTCTAGTCAATGTGTTTCCAGACAACCAGCTATTGCTAATGCAAATGAGCCGTATAGGAACATAACATTATGACAGTTGTAATTTGGTGATAAATGTGATGCCAAATAGAATCAAGCTCACTTTAGTGCTCTCTACTCCGTCCTCAAAAACTCGATTACGGCCTTTGGAGGTTTTAAGGCCTTTATGACAGATGTTTGTTCCCAGACCGATTCAATAGAGGAATGAATTTAATAAGCAGCCCCCTCCCACCCATCCCTGAAACCCCACGTTAATGAAGGTTTATGTGACGTGTTACTGCCATAAAGTCGCTATGAGTCTCATTATGGAGGCTTCCACAGGCAGTTAGCAGCTCCTCAGTCAGGATATCAGACAAATACGAGAAAAATTAAATCAAAATAAGATGTTTCAATGTTCATCACTTTTGACAGTTGAAAGACGAATACACCACTTACAAACACAGTCATATATTATTTCTACATATTTATTTTTGCTACTTATAATAGTACAATATGCACATTTTATTTAACTTTACTTAATTATTGTTATTGCTATTATTTACTGCTACTAAGCCCAATTTCCCTCTGAGTAAATAAAGTTTTCTGAAGGTATAAATAGATTAAAAAAGAAATATTTAATTTAACATCCATATTGTAATATTCATAACCTGTTTTTAATTGGCTGAGAGTCATCACTGGACCATCTTATAGTATTTTTGTGTAAAAGACGTGTGTTGTGTTTTTAAAAGGCCACCCAATCTCACAGTGCTGCATCGTATTGTAATAACAGTGTCTTCTCAGTGTATCTTACGTCATCACAGATATATTTGAGAGTACATTCACATGGCTTCCCGTTGTATATCATTGCATGTATTATGGTGAAAAGCAATTTCATGGCATGTTGGTGAGGCTCCATTATGTTTGAAGATGAATGCTGTGTTTGTACGGAGGTTTGGCGAGGAGGCCGATGTTTCTATGAGAGGGACAGAGACGATTAGTTCGACGTCCACTCATCGCCCATTTCAGTCCTCCTCAGTAGATTGCACACTGTTGAAAAATAACAGGATCTCGAACAAAATTATATATTTTTAAAGCCGGCCTAAGGCAAAAAAGCAAAATGTTAGATGATATGCTAATCTTCTGGTTATGTTATGACCAGACTGTAATACGAAATGCTTTCCTTTGGCTTCCTAAATATAACACCTCAAAGAGTTACATTACATTAAGAAGTCATGATGAGAGTTTTAACACGCTCATTGTAGCTTAAAATCCGATTTGCTCAGGGACTTGTTGTTTGTTTATTACAGACAGAGTTTGTAAAAGTTGCAAAACATGTTGTAAAATGATTGTAAGAATAACCTCAAGATAAAAAAAACGATGAATTAAACTAATAAGAAGTGTGCGTTAGCAGTGGCAACACGGAAAACATTGTGCTAAAGAGTCGTGAATCGATCCATGCATACAAGTACAACATGTCCAACTTCAAAAAGTATTGTTTAGCCCAAAGGCTTGTGACTCTAATTAAAGTCAAGTACACATGAAACTTATCAAATCCTCAACCTCAAACAGTGGGTGTTTCTCAATGTCGAGTAAGGATGCTCCAGAGCCACTATTTCAAGCATACTACGTCATCGAGTGCCGCCGAAGGACTGTTCCAATGTCCAGCATACTTGGAATTCTACCGAGCCCGGCGTACTTCGTTTGGAGAAATTTCGAGGCTGCACATGTGTAGACTCCGCGGTCTTAAAACCCCCACAATGCTTTGCGCACGGACCAATTTCCCCAAATCTGTGGCGGAAAATGTAAGGCGGGGCCTCTCATATGACACGCACCTGCACACTTGCTCGCCTGTTCCAGTCTTCGTTTTCCGAATGCTAGGAAGTATTCTTGCCTCGCTTCTGAAGGAAGACGCTCGGAAGACATGTGCTACCAAGCAAGCGTACTCGACATGTCGTAGAAGTTACTAGCTAGCTCGAGCAGAAGTGCAGAAAAACACAAAAACGGAAATATGTGCCATTAAAGTCTGAAGTACCCCAAAAAAAACTGTCCACAAAAATAATCACCATTTTTATTCATTTATTTTCTTAATGTGCAGTGGTTTAAAAAAATATGAATAGATGAATGAATAATAATCATAAGGTTGGCAAATAAAATGCGTAGAGTTGCTCTGGTTTGAAAGAGAAAAATCTGAAAAGTGTTTTATTCTTTCATAACGTGGGCGAACTGTCCCTTTGTAAAAGCAAGCAACAAAATCAGGCTCTAAGATGTTTTGAGAATGTAATCTTTTTACAAAACAAACATTTTTTTCTTTGTCCCTTTGCCTCATTCATTCCGTACACAGCACGAGATGCATGAATACACATCATAATTGAAAATAGAAAGTAACAAAATGTCCCAGTTTTTATGTTTTGAAACCCTGTTGACCCCCTTTTTTTCATGCACTATCTGCAAGGAGGCACACACACGAACATACACACACACACACACACACACACACACACACACACACACACACACACACACACACACACACACACACACACACACACACACACACACTATTACCTCTGGAATGGCAGTGGAATTGAATTAGCCCAGGGTGGCGTTAGCATGTGGGCTCGTGTGAACCTGTTAGCGGGTGCGAGAGCTTCATCTTTCTCACTCGGCCGGCTGTGATGTACCCGGGAAAAAGAGGCTGCTGTGGCTCTGCAGATGGAGCGGCGCCTCGCTGGTGAAAATGTATTCACTGGGTTATTTATTTATTTTGGGGGTGGTGAGAGACAGAGATGGAAGGACGAAAAGTGAAAGATCAGAGAGGGACAGAGGCTGAGGAGGACTGGATCTGTGTGTCAGCGATACAAGAACGCGTTCATGCCTTTGGGGGGGTTTCTCTGTCCTGTAATGTTTTAAAGTTGCACTGCTCTTCCACCTACATTTTGATGTACTTGACATATTTTCTTAAGTTTAAATTCTATTATAATCGTATTTACTGCATTAATAGCTCTGTGTTTATGTACGATACTTCCTAATTCTAACCTACCTAATTCTGATTCTGAATACTCGAGGAAAGGGTTTAAAATCCCCTTTCACCATTAAGTCCAAAGTGAATAAACATTAAACAGTGTTTCATCACCTGCAGGCCATTGTGCATGCCAGTTTATATCCCCTCTGCTTCCTGTCCGTGTGATTTCAGTGACTTCAGTGTCTCCTTTGAAAGCCCTTCAAGGAAGGAAACGTAGTATTCATTGGCCCAAAGAGACTTTGCGGTTGTTCCCTTCATTTTTATGTAGACTATTGTGTCTGACGCTCTTGACAGACAGCCTTGAGAAGCCCTTCATCCAAGCTGCAGTGTGTTTTCTTTACTAAAATTACCCCATAGTTTCAGGGCGGTCTTTAAGACAGGAAGTGCTCATGCTGCTCGGTGACAATGTTATCACAAGGCAATCCAGGAAGTGTCACCCCCTCCATTTTGGGCAGTAAACAGTTCTGCGACTACGCTATCTCTCTGTTCCCATACCACCACGACCACACCACACTTTGTTCATGTGCAGATAATCTAAGGGTTGCTTTAATCAGCAGTGGGTTGGGTTTGCCACAGATTTTGAGATGAGGTTTTTATTTCAGAACAGACTGCCTGGAGATAATCTCTGTTGTGAGTTTAATGTAGGGCTGAATGATGTGGAAAAAGGTTATATTAGGATATATAGCAAACCAAAAAAACGTTTTCTAAGTCTGTATAATAGGATTTGTAGGCTGGGATATCTCTGCAGCTCCATAGAACGTCATTTAAATATTATTTTAACACCTTTTTAGCCTTTACCAATGTGCTATCTGCAATTTAAATATTGCACTAGACTATATTGATTCAATTATGCAACCCCTTTTTACGGTGAGGGTTAAACAATTTGCAAAGCTCCTATGTAGTGATGATAGATTTATGTCACAGTTTTCCGTGCTGCACACACTGTGTTTATTGATCTTCATTTATAGGCTTTCAGCAAAGTCAATGAGAGCCTCTTTAGCTTCGATGCTCATTGACGACGACGTGCCGTTACATTTGATTAATCGAATCATGCGCATGTGTTGGAAATGCTACTTTTTTCTCTTTCAATTATGACCCAATTCTCAAAATCTCTAATTTTTCCATCACTGAGGACCTAATACTCAATTTGGTATTTTATTAGGTTAACCCTTAGATGCATAAGTGGGTCTTTTTGGACACGGTGAGGTGGTTTTCTTGAAGTATCTTTGTAATTCCATATTCGTTATCATTTTATATTCCAGCTATTCCTCAAAAAACATGTTTTGGATATCATGCCATTCACATTTTTAATAAAACTTTAAGAAATTGTAGTTTTTGTCTTACTACCCCAAGCTTCCATAAGTGGGTCAAAAATGACCCGCATGCATTTTCTATGGAATCCTATGGGAAAAAATTTTTTTTCAAAATGTAAAAATTTGTAAAACTATAAATAGTGAAAAATGAAATATAAAATATTTCTAGTGTGAACCAAAATATAATACTTAATAATACAAGTGATTTTTCTTGACCAAAATGACAAAAATGGCATAAAAACACATATTATTCTAATACGGGTCCTTTTTGACCCATGGAGTGTAGGGTCCAGTCACTCGTGCATCTAAGGGTTAAACAAACCATATTGTAAAGGCTTTTTTAATTTAATCAATCATACAGACAACCCAACATTTACAAACATATATTTATTTTTTTGTTTAATAGGGAAATGTAAAAATAAACTCAACTAAACTTTACATTAATCTTACCTGAGCAGCAACTGGCGATGTAGTGATGATAGATTTATGTCGCAGTTTTCCGTGCTGCACACACTGTGTTTATTGAACTTCATTTATAGGCTCTCAGCAAAGTCAATGAGAGCCTCCTTAGCTTTCGATGCTCATTGACGCGACGTGCCGTGGGGCTGCATGTAAATAAAGCGGCGACGTGTTTCAGACGGAGGGAAAACTCCACGCATCGTTTCCCCGTCAAACGCTCTGGAGAGCAATCAGCGCTGATACACCCGTCAGAGTGATGGATCTATCAGCCACTGGCTCAGCTCCCAGAAGCCCCTTGGCTTTGCGGTTGGGCCATATTGTCAGCCCAGTTTGAGACCTAGCACCAGGAATACTAATCCTCCGCTCAAACCACCTACTGATAACTTTAATTACCACCTCAAGACTCAAACAGAGGGCTTTCAGAAGCTCCTTCATACCAGGGACTTATCAGAATCAGAATCAGAAGAATCAGAGACAGGTTTATTACCAGGTAGGTGTACACGTAAGAGGAATTGGAGTTGGTGTCGTGGTGCATACAAACAAGAATTAAAGACAAAGGTAGAGAACTAGAAAAATATTAAAAATAATAAAAAATATAACAGTATTTACAATGGAATGAAATAGAGGAATACAATATGGAATAAAAACAAATCAGCTGTAATACAATGCCTTCATGCCTTGGATTCAGAACGTGTTTTGTATGTTGTGGTCTTTATAGAGTGAGAAGAGATTAATTCATTAAGATTTAGTGGATTTTTCGTTGATTTAAGTTTAGTTATTGACAGTTGCATCGTTTATGTAGACGTTCTTGGTAATTACAGTCTACAGAAAGCAAACACTTTGTCTAGCGAATTGGAAATCATTTCCTGTTCATATCATCATCATCATGCGCTTATGTTTGTATTTTAACAACAAAAGGGTCACTTGTGTTGTGTTGAACAGTTCTTATGTGGTAACACTTTATGGTAAGACCGGGTCACCACTTTATTTGAAGGGGACAAACATAATGAAGTATGCTTAGTTAATCATGATTACAGTACAACACTTGGAATTGCTGTGACTGGTCAGTTTAACTGCAAGATCGAAGACATGGACATCATTAATAACTCAGAAGTCATGATGATTGAGATACCTTAGTTGATGCATTAAGGTATTGTTCCTGCATTAAGTCATGCATGAGATATTATTAATACCTGTACATTATTGATAGTTCATGAAGTACTACATGCATGAATTCATGATGATGTACCCTTACCATAAAGTGTTTGGAATGAGGTAGATAACATGACATTTTTTTTGCAATGATTAGGAATATATTTAAAAATAGACACCAGTGTGAGAAATGATTTCGCAAATGTTGTTTTAATTTAGTATAGGTGCATATGGAAAAAAAAAGACAATCCAATATATTCTTCTTGAGGTAATATAAGATGCATTTAAGTGACTTAAATTCTGGCTCATTTGCATTTAGTTCAGGATGGAAGCGTTTGATATTCTTTACTTCTTTATTTGTAGTGTTACCACTTCCTGTTTGATATTGGGTGAAAAAGCACACTGCACATATAGGGAAGCTATTTTTGTTGTGTTTTATCAATTGATATGGCTGACAGTTGGACTTTTACCTAAGACATGTGTGTACTTCTATATGACAAAAACGATGACACTGTAATTTGAAGAAGCTGTCAAACACAGTTCTTGTTTCTTTGGACAAAATCTGTCAAGTGTAGCTCCAAAAAAACTCTGTTACTGAAAATCTCCCTTTGTCAGAATGAGGTCCCAGAGCTTGTAATAAAATAATTCAGGAAACATTTCTCCGTCTGACGTCCCCTGACACCTCAGTTCCTAAATGATCCTCCTACTTTTTGGGCTGAATAGACATGTTTCCTTCACCATAAAGCGCTAAGTAGCCTTGTCTCCTCCTCAGACCTTGATAAGGGAGCTCTTTGATCGCCGGTCCAGACTGCTTCCTGTCACGAGAAGGCAAACACAGGAAGTGGTGGATTTGGGGCTTTTTTACACCGTGGTAACAATAAGTGCAGAGTAAATCAGTGCTTAGTGACAAGCAGCCCCTAAAAGGCCCATGGGAAACTTCCAAATCTGTAATAGGCAACAATGAAGTATAATTACTGATATGGAAAATGCAAAAAATACTCCAAAATATATCAAATTACGTATGTTATTACTCAAGGAAGCCCCTGTGATCAGCCGATATTAAATACCAATAATCCCCTGGCATAAACTACATTAAAGGGCGCTGTTTTGCGAATGTTCAGTTTCATATTTGGAGGGAACACAGGGATTTTAGCCTTTGCAGACCATTAACATGCAGGGGGGGG
>NW_011368461.1:129742-134399 GCF_000735185.1 Notothenia coriiceps | reverse complement strand
CAGTGCTCCCCGGGCGCTGTACAATAGCTGCCCACTGCTCCTAGTCAGGGACGTGCACAGGTACGGGCTTTTTGGCTGACCTGCCCCTCTGGAGAGAGCGAGAGTTTGTTTTTCTCTTTTCTGTTGAGGCCGAATCAATATGATAAGCCCACAATTAGTATTGTAGCGTATCGCTGCGGGAAACAGACTTTGTTAGCGCTGCCGTTGCGTTAAAGACCACCTCAGTGTCGGATTTTGGAAACTTGATTTTGAGTTGTCTCATGGCAGTTAGGGTATAAGGGACAAACCAGGGGACTTTACTTCCTCTTGATACCGTCGGTTATTTACAAAAAAACACCTAAATATAGCCTACTTATTATTGTGCTTCTGTCTTTCTGTGTCTTTTCATCTGTAAACTCCCTCAACGGGGNTCTTTTAAAAGATACAGCGCACATGCTGGAGTTCTGGCTTGGAATTAGGATTGTAAGACATACAGTAGGAGCAATGCATATGCTTAAGTCCAACTTTAATAGTAACATATTTATTCTCGTAAAGAGGCACTCCTTTTTTCCATGCTATTTTTCCTACAGTTCGACATTTTACTTCTATCACCAAAGTGGTAGGTTATAGACTGGCTGAAACATAACTAGCTGCTGGTAAGACTGATATTATTATATTGTTTGTATTCTGTGCAGGATGATGACCCCATGCCACCCTCAGGGAACCCCTCAATGTTACTCAGCCTGGTGAAGGACACAAAGGCGTCAGAGCCGACTGTCATCTTTGACCTGGTGTGGTGAGTATCCACCTGAACAGGGTTATTATTTTACTGAACTTGCAACTCCTGAGTCGTTGGTTCCAAACCTCCAAGTGAAGCTCCTTGGTAAAGAGAAGCAATTGGGGGGAAAGACAGCAGAATGTACTCAATAGGTGATGCATTAGCCAGAAGAAGTTATCGATTACTGTGATGAGTAGTGCTTCGTTTATTAAACTCCCAGCCATATATTGAGTTTTAGACATCCACTGGCATACTATTAAGTATTTAGCAGATGATTCTTACCAGATGTATGGCGATTAAGAAAGATAATGATGATTTAATCTCATAACCCACAGTTGGAATGGCAGGTACGAACTCCTCGGCTCCTCCAAAGCACTTGGCCCTTAACTCCTGAATGAGTAGGTTGGCATCTGGCATTTTTCAGCTGGATCTTCCTATTAGTTTTTGTGTTTTATTGTGTGTGCAAATGGAAGAATGATGCTTGTGGTGGTTAAGTCCTTTTTTAGTGGTTGTAGACTACAAAATCACAACATAAACTCATAACATTAGCTGCAACATCTATATTTGTAGCGATGTCTACTGTCATGGCTACAACTTCCTACAATGGTGTTCTTTTTCCACAACCTGCTCATTGGTTTTGATCACATTGAGCTTTAATGATTGAAGTTGCCCCATTTGACAAAGCTCTCTATAACCATATTGGATCATACATTTTCAATATATTCATAACCTAATAACGAACATCTCTTTGGTCTGTGTATGTCCAGGTTCTCTTTGAGTATTGGGTACTATGGCCTGTCCCTGAACACATCCCGGCTTCATGCTAACCCCTACATCAGCTGCTTCCTCTCAGCAGCTGCAGAGGTCCCAGCCTACACGTCCTGCTGGCTGGCACTGAAATACTTCCCACGCCGACTCTCTGTCATCTTTATCTTACTCATTGGTGGAGTGTCACTGTATCTCATTCAACTGGTGCCTGAAAGTAAGCAGTCACTACCTGGTTCAATCAATCAATCAGAATGCTTAATTTATTCCGGGGGGAAATTATGTTTTATTACAGGTGCACCATATTGGACTAAAGTCAATAACTATTTATACAAACATAGGAAGTAAGAGTAAAAATGTGCAATGAGAGTAGCCACTGGGACGCGGCGTCTTAAGCACAGGAACAAGGTAGAGCGTCCTCCACAGCACAGAGACCCTCTGATCCCCAGGGACGTGCACAGCAGGTAACGTTGCCCGGGCAACGGCCCGTTTGGCCTTTTTGGCTGACCTGCCCCTCTGGAGTGAGCGAAAGTTTGTTTTTCTTTTTCCTGTTGTGGCCGAATCAACATGATAAGCCCACAATTAGTATTGTAGAGTCTCGTTGCGGGAAACACACTTTGTCAGCGCTGTCATCTGCCGGTGCGTTAAGACCACCTCAGTGTCGGATTTTGGAAACTTGCTTTTGAATTGTCTCATGGCAGTTAGGGTATAGGGGACAAACCAGGGGACTTTACTTCCTCTTGATACCGTCGGTTATTTACAAAAAAACACCTAAATATAGCCTACTTGTTGTTATTGTGCTTCTGTGTTTCTGTGTCTTTTCATCTGTAAGCTCCCTCAACGGGGCCGCTCTTTTCTTGATCGCCCTCTGACGGGTGAACAGTTCAATGTCTGTTTATCATTGTAGGATTTCTGCCATGTCTCTACCACTTTAGTTTGACCATCTCTGTTATTAAGTTATGGAATACTAAATAAATAAATAAGTAATTAGATACGTTACCGTTACTGCGCTCATGATAAGAATAAGAATAATGCATATTGAACTGGTTTAATTAATTAGAGGTTATTTAAGGTAATTAGTTAGAGGCCCTATTTTATCAGTATGTCTGCACAACAGTTACAATTACTACATTAGAACAGAATTGTCCCCATTTTGTCTTTAATAGTTACTAACATTAGATAATTTTGATGAGATATGCAAAACAAAAAATTTCCCTGGTTTTCATTTTTTAAATCAAGTCACCGAATGCAAGTAGTCGCCTTAGCTTATTTTGTGAGATGTGAATTACTATTCTGCTCTTTTTTGCGGTCCAGCTCCAGATGGGTTTGGTTTTTGGTACATACCTGGTTCTCGCCACGACCAGAGAGGGAGGGCACTGTGTCGGAAGTTGCAGCCCCTGCGTCGGGGTCCATTGGTCGAACCGTTTCCGTTGACTCCTCTCCGAGTTCCGACGTTTTCCTTCTGATAGTTTCCCTTTTACACTCCTCTTAGAGCCGAGTTATTTGTTGATGTGTACGCAACCTGTCCGGAAAGTGGTCGATTGATTGATGATTCCCCGTTCTTTGTCCAGACATGATGATGCTCCACACTTGGCGTGGTGGAACGTCTCCTTGATTTGGTAAGAAACGGGCGAAACTCCGATCGCTGGGGGGGTGAAAGTAAAAGAATGGCAGGGACGATTGATGGTCGAGGTATGTGGAGGGTGAGAGTTTCTGTAAGTCCACTTCGTCTGCGCTGCTAGACACCTCCCACCCTTTTCGGCGTCCTGGCTACCTCATGAGTCCTTTGTCATGAGTTTTCGAACGGCGACTGGTCGAAAGTCCTGCCAATGGACTGGTCCTATAAGTTGGACTAGGGACGAGTGATCGAACGTAAGGTAGGACAGACTTTTGCCCGATGGTAGTAAGGACAGGGGTTTTTCTGGTGGTCAGTCCTCTCGTAGTTACCCTGATGTCCGGTAATCGGGATTTGTAGCCGTCCACTACTTTACAAAACTTCTGACTATCGGCTGATGTAGTTCGGTCGGGGTGGGAGGGAGCTGGGAGTAGGTCAAACCGGATATCTCGGTTGTCTAGGCTGCCTACTACGGTATAGCGGGTGTCAAAAAGATGGGGACCCGGACACGTCCCGACGAATTGGTGGTGTGTATACGGTTATTGGGCTTGAGGTAAGAGTGGTGTATGGGTGTAAATTACGTGAAATATATGATAAAAAATATATTATAAAATTTGATAAATAAGGGGGCATACTAACATACAACAGACAGGATAACGGAACAAAAAATCACAATACATACAAAAACATAAAAAGACGTGTAGGCCCTGTCTCAACGTGAGACTTAGAAACAATCCAATAATGGACGACACATAATATTACTCGTTATTTTCCGAACATTGAAATGAAAATATTGAAAAGTGAATTGTTGACTGTAACGCTCATGCAAAAACATAGTTTACAAAGGAACAACGTCACTGGGTTCGAATATAAGTTCAGGAGTGAGAAAGAGAATCGTTTAATAAGGTGAATGTTTCGGAAGAATTTTTCCTTGCGAGAGAGAGAGAGTGTAGGTATTATATACATATATATATAATCATTATAGTTTAAATTGTGGTTTCGGTTTACATGTGGTAACGAGCATTATAGTTGTTAACTACCAAAATTCAAGATTCACTACCCGTGCTCTTCATCTCAACCACTACCTTCACTGGGGATTCATGTGAAAGATTAAAACCCGTAGTAACGACCAAACTAGGTTCATTTTAGAGAGTATACTCCTTTTACATTCCTGTCGGCTCAGGTCTACATACAAGGGGGAGATAGTACATTACATTTTAGCTAGCTACGATTCGTCGCACATGGACGCTCAGTCTACCTGAAAACCTCACCGTCAAATGAAAATATATACTTTTTTACCGACATGTCTATATAGATTACTGTTGTAAAGGTAAGCTCGAGGGTGCAGAAGTGTGTACTCGAAGACCACTACATCTCGTCCTGCACAGTGTCTAGTAAACTCCCCATAACGAAAATTTATGACCTTTTTCCCGGAAGGGGGCCATTATTTTTGTATTACTAAGAAAGCTTACACATTGAATAAAATATCATTAATCTTTGGTTTGATGATAATTAGTTGT
>NW_011368461.1:129454-129697 GCF_000735185.1 Notothenia coriiceps | reverse complement strand
ATCGTTTGGTTTCTTTTACATTAAAAACAAGTTACAATTTTCAAAAGGTCTTGTGTTTTTTATCGGGGGGAGGCCCTTTTTCAGTTTAGAGCAATAGCCCCTCGAAATGTCTGTGCACGTCCCTGCTCCTAGTACTAGACTCCTGGTAGGATGGGTTAAAAGCAGAGAACAAATTTCACTGTGTGTGCTCTGCATGTGTGAACATAAAGAGGGTTTCATCCCTCCCAATTCCATTCTATCATA
>NW_011368461.1:128468-129394 GCF_000735185.1 Notothenia coriiceps | reverse complement strand
CCCCCCCCCAACAGGACTCTTATTATTCAGGCTTCAGGTCAGACTCTACCTGAGCTCTGTCTCTCTTTGTGTGTCTTCTCCTGTTCCTGAAACCTGAGAGGCTGCAGGGCCTGCTCACAAAAGGAACCTCTTGTAGTCCGCGCACAAACACACATGCACACGCACGCCACACACACACACACGCACACGCACACGCACACGCACACACGCACAAAGATGAAGAAGAAATATGCTTAGAATTTCCTGAAGATGAATCCAAGTTTTGAGTGCAGCAAACACTTTCATTGGTTTAGAAGTTTTAAAAGACTCCATGCAGGTATTATCAGATATTTGGCCAATTAGAACTCCATTCAAGTTGGGCAAAGCTCTGCTGGACATTGTGTGAAAGGTCATTATAGAAATGTCAAGTTGCCCTTCTCTGAAAAACACCAAAGTGCTAGCAGAAGAGGCAGGCTTATGTCAAAAAAGCTCAGTCTGAAAACACACACACAGTCCTGAAAACGAGCTTGTATCTAGTAAAAAAAACAAAACACTTCTGAATCGGGCTGCAGTGTGTAGGTTTCCTGGTGCATGTTAATTTATTTAATTTGTTTATTATTTAAAACAAATATCTGAAAATGTTCTTTTTATATCATTAATAGTCTGAAATATACGTTGACACTCGGAGGCACTGTGCTGTATAACTTTATTGACTAACTCACAAGTCAATCTTTTGACATCTTCGTTAACATTTAAGAAACAATATGAGCGCCCTTCAAAAATATTTCTGTTTCTTTCCATTCTGGCTTTTTCTCCCTCCTCCTCCGTAGACCAAATGCATTTCAGTCCGCACATGCTTTTCTTCTCATTAGTAAAATAAACACTCACAGTGATTACATTATAGAAGATCCAAAAATGAGTACACACACACACACACACACACACAC
>NW_011368461.1:117271-128220 GCF_000735185.1 Notothenia coriiceps | reverse complement strand
CCCGACAGCAGTGTGTAACCTGATAAAAGGCTTCCCCTCTTTGGCCTGTTTGCTCTCCAGCCACGGATCATAGTAACAGCTGTTCATGTTTTCCTCAGAACAAAGCTTATTCAAACAGATGACACCGCTGTCCCCTGAACACAAAGTGGCTTTTCCCCATGACGCCTGAACACATCACCACCACTGTCATGTTATAATTGTTCTCTTTTTCAAGGACTCAAACTATTATTTATTTATTTTATATATGAGAAAGTGACCAATGTTCTACCTGGGAGCAGCACAAAAGGAATAAGATTAGTTTTGCTTTCAATTTGTAGACAATTGAGTTGTTCAAAAGAGAGTTATTGTTAATCCAAAGGTCTGTAACTGACTGATTTGTTTGATCATTTCAGGCTGAGACTCCACTGCAAGAGGAACAAACTGGTGCGAGAGCTGGAGGAGATGGTCCGTCTGGCCACATCCCTGCATACTCAACTCAAAGGGTTTGTTTCTCTCATTACTGCTGTAGATGTCTTAAAGGACAATTCAGATTTATTCCAACCCAGGTATTATCTTTGTAGTCATTTCTATCTGTAATAATTACGGAAGAGGAATGGGCCACTTCTGCTTTTTCATTGGATATTTGACTAAAAGTTTTTTCAGTTCTTAGATCAAAGTCAGAATTCTGAGATTTCCAGAAAATAAATATTATTATTTAAAGGAGACCTATCATGCAAAATGCACTTTTGTACGTCTTTTATACATGAATATGTGTCCCCGGTGTGTCAGAGAACTCACCAAGTGTCAGAAAACACAACCCTCTCTCTTTTCCTCCATACCCAAATCTCTAAAAACGGGGCTGCAACAGATCTGATACAGACTGATACAGATTTGAAATATCTCTGACGTCAGAAACAATGAGCTCCGCCTATATGGGCAACTCTCCACCTATCAGGGGAATGGGGGGTTGCTGTGGCATGGTAACAGCATGGTGACAGCATGGTAACAGCATGGTAACATGACGCTCGTGCCTCGCCCCCCTCCTTTGCAGGGGGGCGTGGTCAGCTGCAGCTCATTTGCCACAGAATCAGCCCTTGCAAAAACAGGGCTGGAATAGAGCAAATAGAGCGAAATGAGGCATGGCTAAAATGCAAGATCTGTTTGGTATTTTGAAAAAAAAACTTCACAGACATGTTTTATATAGGTATGGCCCTACAATATATTATTCAAATGTAGCATGATAGGTCCACTTTAAATAACTCAAATTCTGACTTTTTTCTCAGAATTCTCAGATTAAGGTCAGAACAAATGTCTGGTCATTTCTGGTTTCTTGGTCACATCCCAAACAAGTGTTTCTCATGTGTCCCTAATCCTTTTACGTAAAATTAACATTTTACGCACCAAGTCATTTATCTGAAAATGAATATTTCTCGTAGAAATCCAATAAAAAAACTAATGTTCGTTAGTTGATAGAGATAGGGCTGGACTGTTATCGTCAGTACAGTAGAGACAGTTAATGAAGGAACATTCAGAAACAAATCCATTGACTTAAAGATCAGCATGTTTTGCTTAATTTTTCCTACATTCATTTATCACATTTAGCCTTTCTTAAATTCAGCCTATTTTCTCACAAGGTCGTTGACCATTAGATGATGGACTGAAAACATTTAGTCATTAGATTCAAATCAGGCAGAGAAGGCAGCAGAGCTTTGAAGGGAAGGGAAGGGGAGGTTGAGAACATTTGGCGCGATGGAAGTATTTTAATGTTTAATCACCA
This sequence comes from Notothenia coriiceps, assembly GCF_000735185.1. Lineage (NCBI taxonomy): Eukaryota > Metazoa > Chordata > Actinopteri > Perciformes > Nototheniidae > Notothenia > Notothenia coriiceps. The sequence goes on along the minus strand of NW_011368461.1, from coordinate 126,464 downwards.
AACATTTGCAGAAGATGAAAGCCATTTTGTTCTCCTCGTCGTTTTCATTTCACTCGCCACAAATCTCTCTTTCCAGCCCAATTATAAACATCCCAGGGAGGGAATCACATTTTTATGAGCTGACGCAAGGCAGCTGTAAGAACTGTACTTATTTTCAGAATCGTTTAATATTTGACACTCAGACAGTTTAAATTCAACAGTGATATTCTGAATCGTTGCCAGTGTCCTCTCTGTCTCCTCCTCAGGCACGTTTATCTCCCTCACTCTATTTCTGTTCACGTCCAACCTTCTGGTCGGAGAAACATCAAAAGTCTCCCCGGGGGACAGGAAGTCTTCTCTGTCTTTGCTAACGAGCCTCTCTGCTTTCATTACAGAGCTTTAATACACGGCTACAGGAGGAATCACTCTCAATATCTAAGGTCTATCTTAGGCCCTCCACTTGTTTTCAATTGCAATGAACATCTCTACTGCTGTGCTAAGATATAGAATAACACACAAAAGCCAAACAGATTGTGCAATTACAGCTTACATTTTTGACAGGTACGTTTTTTTATATCAAATTTCATACATTTAGGCTATTTGATATGCAATACAGCTTTATTTGTAAAGCACTAAAACCTCCAGACCAAAGTGCTGTACAGAGAAATAATTAAATGTGTTCATAAAATACACAAATCACACAGCCCAGCTCACATACCATAGTATAAGAAAAGTAATACAAATAAAAAGGTAAAAACAAAATAATAATGTATACAAATAATAACAGGCATATAGTAAAAACAATATGCCATTTAAAAGCAACAATCTACAAAGTGCTGAACGCTAAGGAGAAGAGCAGGGTTTTATCCTTTACAGAATATATAAGATATACTAAATAGGAGGCATACACAAACTAAAAGGATATAACTATAGTCATTATTGTGATCTGTTTTAGCTGCATTGTTTTGGGTGAAATTTGTTTTGTTTTTATTATGGAAAGGCAAATAAAAGAGTGAGCAGACAGGGAGGTATATAGTAGACGTGGGAAACAGTCTGCCTGTAGCCATGTAGCTTTCTGCTTATCCATCTTCATGTTTCTTCTTCTTCTTGCCAAAAACGTGTCTTTTTACTCTGTTGTCTTCACTAAAGCCTCTTTATTTCTCATCATTTACTATCACTAAACTCAATGTGAAATAGAGCAATATGCCGTTTATAGGAGCTATAAAATGTATTAGTTTAAAAACAATTATGTCAAGTTGATGCTTGTATCCAAAGCATTTTGACAAGTGTGACAGCAGCGTGGGGTCATCAGGGATTTTTCAGACGCATATAAATCTATTAGTATGTTATGTTCTGTTTGAAAGAAATGTCCTCTGAATGTAGGATGGTTGTCACGGAATCGACACAGGCTTTATATGATTGCATTTCCAAAGACTTTTTCTTAGAAAGTAAGCAGTAATAAAGAAGTCCTGTTGTCTACATTTTCTTTAAAAAGGTTACTTTATTTTAATAAATTAATTATAACACGGTATCCACAGATCTTGAAGACTTTTAAAATGGTAGAACTTCCTCAAAAAGCGGTGAGCCCAGTCAGATGTGTCGCAAACACTTGAAATGTAGGACAACATTATTTATTTGGGATTGGTCTCAAAGCCCAAACACAAACTGTCTTCTGGGCCACTGCCTGATAACTTAAAAACACCTTGCATCGTCGCTTGATAACAACTGTTCTGGAACATGCAAAATGTTTTATTAATTTGCTGTCTCTCCCTCAGGCTGTCGGCCAGCACCCTGTCCTGCTCGTCGGGCAGCAGTCGGGGGTCTCTGACCTCCAGCCGCTGCTCGCTGGCCACCACCTCCAGCCTTGGCTCCTCCTCGTCCCTCAGCTTCACCGACATCTACCTGGAGCAGCCCGAGCTGGCCGACCCGGACTTCCAGAACAAGCTGGACAGCCTGCTGCAGGAGGGGGGGCAGGGGGGCTACCGGCCCTCCAGCTCCATAACCACCATCCACGAACACGAGGTGGTAACAGGATCCGGAGAGACGCCTGAGGTCAGAGCAGGTGAGGTGGGAGGGGGTCCCGCTGGAGGAGGCGTGGCGGGGGAGTCGGGGTCGTCCAGGATCCAGGCCCTCAGACTGTCTGAGACCCCCCGCTCCATGAGCTCTTTGTCCCCCCGCTCCTCCCTGTCCTCTCTGTCTCCGCCCTGCTCGCCCCTGGTAACGGACACTAGCTTCCTGTCCGGAGAGACGTTCGCGGGCCAGGCGGGGCCGGGGGGGCTGAGCCTGGATCTGGAGCTCCACAGCAGGCTGGCAGAGCTGGAACTCAGTCTGGACTCTCAGGAGCAGAGGCAGGAGGAGAGGGGGGGGCCGGAGGAGACGCAGAACCACAACACCACACTGGGCGAGGAGGTCAAAGGTAAAGAGACGTCTTTTTTATTCAAAAGGTTCACAGACTAGTTTCCAGTTCATCTCAAACGTTTTAGAATGTGAAGCAAAACACAATCTGTACAAAATACAGGACAATATTATTTATTTGGGGTTGGTCTAAAAGTGTATCCTTTTTTTTTTGATTCAACACTTTCACACACTTGTTTCCAGTTCATCTCAACATTTTGGAAAGGGTTTTTTTCAGGGTTCTGTGCAGACACGTCGAGTTAGAGGAGAAGATGCCTTGTTCTTCCTCTGTGTGCTAAATATTAAACAAATGTTTGAATGTTTGCATGTGCAAATTCCCCTATTACAAGATGCATTAGATAGATGGATAAATACTTAATACATCCCAAATTGGGCAATTATTAAGTTACAAATATTGAAAAGATAGAATAAGATATGAATATAATAGAAAATTAACATTAACAACAACAAATATATATACATCTTCATAGTATAAAATGTATCACTAGAGTATCCAAATAATACACCATATAAAGAAAATACTGAATACATTTGAATACTGTGCAATAGACATTTCAATAAGCAAAATATCTCAAATCTAGACGGGACACATTATATACATTATAAAATGTAAAACAAGCTACATTTCAAGAAGCTGCATGTCCTGACGGTGAGGAATGATCACAATGAGATACATATATATATACACCGTACATGGATTGGTGCTGATGTTGCAAGCTTGCTTAAAGAAGTTGCTGTCCTTCCTTTATAATTGTTGCATTGAAACATCTGTTCTTCACCAAGCTGTGAAGCCTGTTTGTGCTGTGTGGATAATGGCACTGTCAGGAAAAGAGACAACCACAATCTGTTGACACAAAGTAGAAAGCCCGCTGTTGTCTAAACATCCCTGTATGCTGCAGCATTAGATATGCCTCTCATTGTGACTGAAGAGCCTAAACCACACAGTACACAGAAGACTGAAGTGTTTGTTTTCAGGGGGGAGGTCTTCCAAACAAACAGAGATACAAAGCCTTGTCATTAAACTTGGGAGGGACTTTTATCCTCAAAGCAATCATTTCAAATCTCAACAGCAATAAAAGGATGTGTGCATAAAAACTCAGCAGCGCTCTAATGATGATCCCAGTTCATATCAGGAGAACCATAACAGTGATGAAGTGTCTGCATGAGACATGGAGAGAGGCTGCTGAGGTAACGGCTTTATCTCCGTTGCACCAGACCTCCGAGAAAACACTCCAACTTTATTGGAAAGCAGCATACAAGGAATCCTCCTCTTCAGTGTGTGTGTGTGTGTGTGTGTGTGTGTGTGTGTGTGTGTGTGTGTGTGTGTGTGTGTGTGTGTGTGTGTGTGTGTGAGATGAGAAATGTGATACAGTGTGTGAAACCTGACTGCTGGTGGGAGCAACGATGAGAGGGGGAGAGGAGGTGAGGCGGTGTAGGATTACGGCTGCTGGGGGGTGTGTGTGTGTGTGTGAACAATTTATTTATCCCTAGGGGACATTAGGTTTTGGGACATTTCAAAATACAATAAATTGGAATTAAAATATTTCTATAAACATACAAAGTTAAAGTAGAAGTAAAAAATGTGCCATAGGAATATGAAATCAAAATATATATTACCATAAGAAGTTAAAATGTGAACATTGTACTGTATTACCACATTACATATGAAAACTATTTATATTGCAATAAATACAGTGGTGTATAGAATTAATAAACATATTGACATTCATACAAAAATATACAAATAGTAGGGTTTAAAGAGCTAAAAGTATATTAATTAAACTGTTATTGATGTCAAATTGACTTGAATTGAATAAGTAAATCCACAGACAATTAATGGACAACATTGTTGATATTGGTCCTCATTAAACAAAACAATATTTATTAGGATTTAGTTTTTCTCATTGTAAACTGAATGTCCTTTTTCTGTAAGTTAGACAAAGCAACATATTAAAAGTAGCTTTCAGCCGTTCCTGTTGGAAGTGTACCCATTACAGGATCGACAGATTACCCTGAAACCTAAAATAACCTCCATGAGTATCGTTTCAGCCAAAGATGCTGCTGCAACTGAAATAAATGAAAACTGCATGGTGGCTGTAATGTGGTGAGGGTCAGGTGGAGTTTGAAGCAGGCTCTCAGCCGCTGCAGCAGCACGTGACTCAGGTTCTGGTTGCGTCGTCGGGTGAAAGGTGGTCCTGGGGTCCGGTTTCCTCTTCACGCTCCGTCACTGCTGCCAGGACTCAACATGTGCCAACATTCAGTCTTCACAGCCAGGCCAGGAGATTCAAGGATTCAAAGATTCAAAAGCTTTATTTACATATGAGTCATATGACCAATAGCTGCAGATAATTTTGCCAACGATGCAACGTACAGAATCCTTAGGATGAGGATTGTTCAGTGTTGTGATAATATATAAATAAATAGGAAGACTGTAAACATATGTAAACAGTAAGGCTGTCCACACATCAACATTTTCCACCCTTATATAAACCATACATGTGTTAAGATCAGTAGCAATAAGTCAGCCCTTTCATTTTATTCAGGTAAACCATTGTGTTAGCAGCCATTGTGACATCTCAATTCCCTTCTACAAAGGCAGCAGGCTGTTGTTCATTGTTTACACTGGAGTCCCTAACAAAGCAAGGACAGCCTAATTACATGTCAGAGCATAAAACAAACAAATTGTAACTGTAGGGCGTACACAGGGTCCGTGGTTTAGCAAATACTTTGAGCTGACTGTGTTTGGTTTCAAATCTCTTTCTCCATCTTTTGTTGGTTCAGAGTATTTTCAGTTCAGAGACATGCATGCATATTTGTTTTAAGCAGATGAATATGATATTAGATGAAGTTATGTTTGATGAAACCTAGTGATACTCTTTTGTTGAAACAAATGTATGCTTCACTGCAATGTGACATTCTTAAATTCCCCAAAAAGTACAAGTACTATTTCAGGCCAAGGTGACATAATCTGTTTAGGAACCATTCAGTTTATATCAGGTCAGAAAAAGTTCTTAAATAGTACTTACTTTATTTTGTGTTGGTTCTGATGGAAGACCATGTTAGGTTGGATATCACCAGCCTTATTCTTAATAGACACATCAACTGGAAATCAATTAAAGAAAGACATTACATTTAGCCATATCCTCACCTTGTATCTTTCCTCTTGTGTCTTCAGACTTGGCCCCCGAGCTTCAAGGGACGGGTGCGGGGCCAAAGAAGATGGGCGTGACCTCAGCGGTGTCTGACGAGTCAGTGGCCGGAGACAGCGGCGTGTACGAGCCCTCGGAGCGCAGGTACGAAGAGCTGTTACTTACAGCTTATGTTGTGAGATAAGCACCCTGGATGGTGTCCTTTCATCTGATGTTTTACATATACAAAATGTATCCTGAATTCTTTGCATTTGTATTTCTTTTTCTTATCTTTATATTTCAACATGAGTCTTGAAGCACAATCTGGGCATGTAGGGTAGCGCTGTGCGTTTTTAATATTTTTGAACAAATACCTAGATATTGATATTGCTGTGAAGGACTGTAGGATGCTTTAACAAGATATTTACAAAATGAGATTGTTGATGAATAAACATCAATGTTGTGGATATAATGATTATGTGGGTAGAGGCACATTATAGAACAGTCTGGCAAGTTAAAGGCCTTTTTAAAAAATGTTAACTTAGCGTTCAAAAACCAGGAATAGATGATCCAATACGATGTCAACCTCATATCCTTATATGAATATAATAAAGAAACATTGCCCAGCTCTAATACAGCATATATTTCCTTAAATATTTGTTACATTTCAACTATTTGTTCACATTTTCAGTGTTAAGAATACTTCTGAATAGAGAACTTGTAACACCATACCTTTACCCTGACGTTAAATTCTCAGTTGCCATGATATTTCATCAGGTGTGTGTGTGTGTGTGTGTGTGTGTGTGTGTGTGTGTGTGTGTGTGTGTGTGTGTGTGTGTGTGTGTTCCCCCCTGCAGGCCGGGCCTCCCTGCTGAGCTGCTCCTCGGCTCCTACGACGAGCGGCTGGCCCTCGGCTGCTCTCAGGTGCAGCTGGGCTTCCGCTACGAGTCCAGAGACCAACGCTTCACCATCTACGTCATGCAGCTCTCCAACTGCAGCGCCCTCTGTCTGCCCGCTGACCAGAAAATGTACGTCCTTTTACCGCTAGGTTACATTACACTTTGTTTATCTGAGGCTTTTATCCAAAGTGACTTACAATAAGGACAATAAGGATGCAAGCTCAGAACAGAAGGTAAAATGCAGGTACATTCAGATAAACCATTGGGAATGTTGGTACAAACTTTCTGTTTGTTCTTCTAACTGTTGGCTTTTGTTCCTTTATGTTTGTTCATTCAAACCTAAATTACTCGCTAAGCAGCTCATTTGATACTTTCATCTTCCCTTTACTTTGCATATTTGCACTTTTCTACATAAACAAAAAATGGTTCTTGAATTTGTTTGTACATCATCCATCAAATGAGCTGCTTAGTGAGTCATTTAGGTTTAAATGTACAGACATAAAGGAACTAAAGCCACCAGTTAGAAGAACAAACAGAAAGCTTGTATCAATAAGCATTTTGTACATTCAGATAATGACACAGTTATGCATGAGTGGGTTAAACAGACACAGGTGGAGAGTTTAAAGTGTACTTAGTTTCTAAACTGGGGGCGTGTCCTGTTTGTTGCCTGCAGCCCGGTGTGTTTGCCGGCTCCACTGACTCTAGTTGTGTGTCTGTGGGGCGTCTGGTTATGTTTACACTGGCAAAGTGGTGCCTGTGCAACCATTTAACACACGGCAACACATTAAAACATGTGAACACATTGTTTCTGCAGATATGTGCGTGCGGTTGTGCTGCCGTGCGCGGAGGCGTCCCGCTGCCTCTTCAGGACACGCGGCTCTCTGCCACAGGACGTGGTGGAAGTCAACGAGGTGTTCGGCATGCAGATATCCCACAGTGCTTTGCGGCAGAAGACACTGAGGGTTGACATCTGCAACACCAGCAAGTCGGGCCATGAAGAGTGTCTGGTCAGTAGGAGGTTTTGAATCTGGAACGTAGAGTAGTCATTTGATTCAAGGTTTAATCATTAGCTGTTAAAGCTTCAAATACAATTGTATTATGAATCTATTTCCCATTCAAAAGGAACTTGAGAGACTATGGCTACTTAGTGTTACATGTTCACACGCTGTTGTTGTAAGGGAACTCAGTTTAATATCATTATAGCATCAGACGTTTAATTGCCTGTCAGCTGGTGACTTGTAAATGTTCAGGAAAAACATTAAAAAAGGATGACGTTTATAATGACACTGAATAAAATAAAACAACTAAAGAGAAAGTAGCACAATTGATTTACTGAATATTAAACGCTTAAAAAAAATGTAACAAACGTAACTTTAAAAAGTTTACTTTAAGACAACAAAGGAATCAAAGAAAATGTTGGATAGGATAGGAAGACTTCCAAAGTACCTTACACACAACTTATGTGGCATGTCCCATAAAGTCTGCATTGTGTGTGTTCCACTGTATTAAAATGCAACGATGGAAATAATCACAGGAGAATCAATCACTGTGCCGACTCATTTCATTGTTTTATAGTAAACAAAAAAGGAAGCAAACCAAAAGTGCAGAATTCTCTGAGCAGACACGCTGCGTTGTTCCAGATGTTTCTGAAACTTTAACACTCCTCCATCTTTCCTCTCCCCCCCCCCCCCCCNCCCCCCTGCAGGCGGGAGCCCAGATCAGCCTCGCTGATGTCAGCTGTTCGGAGGAGAAATGCACCAAGTGGTACAACCTGCTGAGTCGCGCCTACATGCCTGAGATCAGCAGCAAGGACAAAGAGAGCCGAGCGGCCGGCAGCACTGACAGGGTGAGGAGGCCGGGGTTAAATAGTTTAGTCGGGTAGAAAATCTTAAGGTATTAAACACGCCCCCCTAGTATATTCTGTCTTAAATGGTCAGTATGTTAAGAATTTTGTAATGAAGTAATATAAGAGTAAACATAAAGACAAAATAATCCAAATTGGTAATAAGTCCTGTGAGGAGGCTTTACAGTGGAATCCAGGAGGCAAAGCTACCATTTCATGCGGTTCAGTAATTATTACAAAAATGGTTAAAAAAAGTATAGAGTGAATTTGCTGCCGTCTAGATTAGTGCAGCCAGTATTTATCAAACCAGAGTAACATAAACAAATAGTTTTATAACTCAATAACTTTTCTATTTGTGCAAATATTTTCTCTAATGTGTAGTTAATATCTAATTGAATGATGAGTTTTTCCTCTGCTGTAGCTGCTCTGTTAATGGTTTTAGAAACATTGTTTGCATTAAATAGAAAGTGTCGTTAACGGCGCCATAGAATACTGTCTGAAATGGTCGGTGTGACTACATTTTTGGGATGTATGAAGACATTCCCCAGATTTAACAGTGTCAGTTTTAAAAAGAAAGTAAACATAAAACAATGGAATCCAAATGGGCACCAAGACAAACATTTACCGTACTTATTTGACATTAAGTGGAATATTGTCGCAGAGTGGGGAAACTAACATTGTTACAGCAAAACAGTTCAGAAAAAAGACAAATAAACATGGGTACACCAAAAAAATAAAATGTAAATCAAGAAAGAACATCCAAGGTTTAAAAGTAAGTCGTATCATTATAAGAGTTAATGAACAGCTTATAATACAGTCACATAACAACAATGTGGTAATTTACAGTTGTTTGGTCCTAATGTGTGTGTGTGTGTGTGTATTAGTGTCACCTCATACAGAGGGAGATCACAGCATGCATTTTGCTTTCT